>NW_026947145.1:0-34691 GCF_030014385.1 Trichomycterus rosablanca | reverse complement strand
ATAATTTACTGTGCAGTGTGTGTGTATTCTTAGTATACTGATTGTAAACAGGGTTGCACTGGGTTCACAGACCATCTTGGAAACACTGGGTACAGAAAAGGAAAAGACCCTAAGATTACACACCCATTTAAGTTTCCCACAAATACAAAAAACAAGGTGTTAAACCACAAAGAGCCAGTAGAACAGCCTTAGAGTAGATCCTACAAGTCTTTTAAACTGCAGTAGTGTTTTAATGAAGGTGGTGAAAAGTGTTGTCTATTACACTAGTCTTACACTGATCAGCCATAGCATTAAAACCACCTCCTTGTTTCTACACACACTGTCCATTTTATCAGCTCCACTTGCCATATAGAAGCACTTTGTAGCTCTACAATTACTGACTGTAGTCCATCTGTTTCTCTGCATGCTTTGTTTGCCCCCTTTCATGTGTTCTTCAATGGTCAGGACCCCCACAGGACCAGCACAGAGTAGGTATTATTTGGGTGGTGGATCATTCTCAGCACTGCAGTGACACTGACATGGTGGTGGTGTGTTAGTGTGTGTTGTGCTGGTATGAGTGGATAAGACACAGCAGGGCTGATGGAGTTTTTAAACACCTCACTGTCCCTGCTGGACTGAGAATAGTCCACCAACCAAAAATAAATCCCTGTGGGCAGTGTCCTGTGACCACTGATGAAGGTCTAGAAAATGACCAACTCAAACAGCAGCAGTAGATGAGCGATCGTCTCTGACATCTACAAGGTGGACCAACTAAGTAGGAGTGGACAGTGAGTGGACACGGTATTTAAAAACTCCAGAAGCACTGCTGTGTCTGATCCACTCATACCAGCACAACACACACTAACACACCACCACCATGTCATTGTCACTGCAGTGCTGAGAATGATCCATCACCTAAATAATACCTGCTCTGTGGCGGTCCTGACCATTGAAGAACAGGGTAAAAGCAGGCTAAAAAAGTATGTAGAGAAACAGTTGGACTGCAGTCAGTAATTGTAGAACTACAAAGTGCTTCTATATGGTAAGTGGAGCTGATAAAATGAACAGTGAGTGTAATGTTATGGCTGATCAATGTAAATCTCCCAAAGATGTTTACTAGTGTTAGGATTTGGTGACCGTGAAGTCTACAACACAAGATTTATATCATTTTCAAACTCATTTATTAAGAAAACTCCACTCCACATGCACTTACAGCTCACAATTTTCACTGTTCAAAATACCATTAAGAATTACAGCCGTAACTAACACTGACAGAAACCCAAACTGCATGGCTGTTTGGAAAGCTCACGGCGTTGATTGTAACAGCGACTACACATGAATGGACCATGTTGTGGGAAATTCCAGGCTGTACCTTAAAAAAACAGTGCTGGCTCTAAAACATAGTTGAAATGGGGCTTTCCAGCCGAACAGAAAACTACGTTTCATCAGTGTCACAAACCGAGAAAATATTTAAGCATTATCCTCAGGGCTGAAGGCAAGGTGTAAACGATGTCAATGAGATTAGATCTAAATGACAAACACTGGCACTAAAGCATGCCATTCCTACCAGTCATGACAAATCAGTTACGTTGCACAAACACACTTATTAACACATTCAGAGCAGTGTACAAAATCTCACAACCAGGGTTTCATTCTAGCAAAACCTTATTAGTCCTACAATGTTCTTACTAAAATTAATTGCACATAACAAATCACAGCCTATTATTGTGGGACGTCGTAGCCTAGCGGTTAAGGTACTGGACTAGTAATCAGAAGGTTGCTGGTTCAAGCCCCACCACTGCCAGGTTGCTGTTGGGTCCTTGAGAAAGACCCTTAACCCTCAATTGCTTGGACTGTATACTGTCACAGTACTGTGAGTCACTTTGGATAAAAGTATCTGCTAAATGCTGAATAAGTAAATGTATTGTGACACTACAGCTATTTACATACCTAATCATTATTACAACCCAATAAACCATTAAAACTAACCTGTGTAGTGTCCTAAAAGTAATCAGTCTATGACAAATCTCTACATATTTTCCATTATTTAAAATAGTAGGACCAAAGAATATCAACTATTATGTATTTCAAATGCGTTCTGTCATCATGCCATCCCAAAACTTTAACTATAATTTATCACAGGTAAATATGAGTGGAACTTCACTTCTGTACTGCAGTCAAAATGTCAAATGTTTACACACACCTGTTTGAGATATTAATGACAGTTCACAACTGTGCTTTTTCTGCAACCAAAAAATTTGAACACAATAGGGTGTGTTCGAAAACCTAGTAAGCTGCCTTGCTGTCTTACTGCCTACATAGGCAGCTGCCTCAGTAGAGGATCGACTTTTAAATCATATTATTCGAGCGATTACATTAGTTTTTGCTTACTAGGTTAACACAGTTAGCCTCATGTCATTCAAACCAATGGGATGAGGTGGAACAACACGCTAGCATGTCAACTAACATCTCCCTCTGTGTACGGAAAACGGTTAAATTCACTGACAAGGCCGAATTTGCAAATAAACGATGCTTGTGCACATTTATAAAAAAAAAAAAAAAAAAAGATAATTTTTTTACATTTGTAAAGAACTCGTGAAAAGAAGTTCGTTGCCCTGCATCCGTCTGCCATGTATTTTTTTTTGTGCACTAAATGCTGGGATTGTCCTCACCGCTAAGGCAGCATCAGATGCTCCCTCGTTCTTCAGTCAAAATAGCGTTCAAATTTAAGATGCCTTAGAAGACAGCATTTTGTTTGTTTGTTTATTAGGATTTTAATGTCATGTTTTACACTTTTGGTTACATTCATGACAGGAAACGGTAGTTTATCTTCACACAAGGTTCATCAGTTCACAAGGTTACATCGAACACAGTCATGGACAATTTAGCATCTCCAGTTTACCTCACTTGCATGTCTTTGGACTGTGGGAGGAAACCGGAGCACCCGGAGGAAACCCACGCAGACACTGGGAGAACATGCAAACTCCACACAGAAAGGACCCGGACCGCCCCACCTGGGGATCAAACCCAGGACCTTCTTGCTGTGAGGCAACAGTGCTACCCACTTAGCCACCGTGCCGCCCAGAAGACAGCATTTTAAGACATCTAAGAATACATTTAAGAATTCGAACAGCTTCCTTCTCGAGAGCATGCGTAGGTGACGTAAACTGCTGTCTATGCAGAGAGCTCACTAGGTTTTCGAACACACCGATAGTTTTGTCCAAAATAAATTGCCATATTTAAGTTTTGTGTTAAATGTAGTTTTTGGTAAATCTGATGCAGGTAAAATATACACACAGCAACTGATATAATTATTTTGATACTGACTTTTTAGTGTTTATAATGAACTGTAGCTGGTGACTTCTCTATGCATACATAAACAGGGCTACTTTAATGGTATCAGTTATAAAGTACCCTGAACGATGATCTCTTTTTCTTTTTTCATGCATTTTGTCACCATTTTTCCAAGCATCAACATCACGCTAGCCAAAGAGAGCTAAGACTATCATGAGCCCCCTGACACATGAGCCCAGTGGTGGATTCATTAGACTTGTATTTATTGTATTAGAAGTGCTTTTTAACCTGCATTCAAAAACACATACTTTTATTTATGTTTAATAATTATTTAATTCTGCTCCAGGGGGTGAAGCCGGATATTCCGCTAGCACACGAGCGCAGAGATTCTGAACTCCTCGTTTCGAAACTCGGCGTTGCCAACGGTCGGCTGGACGCCATCTAGCGGGCATAATTGTCAGTGCCTGCAGCAGACACATTTCTGCTAGGGCGGGATGACCGGACTATGTGGGTGGGATGACCGGACTATGTGGGTGGGGTCTTCAAACGCTGTGTAATGACCCTGATTAGCAGCTAGAGAGGCGCCTGTGCAGAATGCATGGGTGAAAAGGGGTTCCTAGAAGGTACCTAAGGGCTGCGCGTGGGTCAAAGGAGGTGTGAGCAGCAATATACCCACCTCGACTGCAATCAGGGATCCCCCAGCAGCTGAAGACAAATTGACTACACTAAATTGGGGAGAAAATGCATAAATAAAATAGAAAAAAAAATACTGCAAGTACAGTAAGTGTGGAGTAGTTTTTTTCTAATTAATAATTAGCTAAAAATGTTTTGAAGTTAATCTTGCACTTGAACTGTCACCACCACCCCAACCTAAATAGTTCTATTTAGTTTTTAATATTTCTTTTAATCTGCAATTCTGTGTTAAATACAAGATTTAAAAACATATATTCTGTTAATATACAATCATGTGTTAACAGGGGACTAGGGTTTCAAGTTTTTTATAAATGCTACATCAATTAGTGATGTTTGAATAAAGCAAATATCCTAAAATTTTAAACAGGCCTAAATTTAATTAAAATTAATTGGTTTCCTTTTACTGTTCAAAAACATGCAGACAGTAGCTTAAATCGCACCTAGATAACAGTGAATGAGTAAATGCACAATTTTCTATTAAACTCCACAAAGACAGGACCCAGACCGCCCCACCTGGGAATCGAACCCAGGACCCAGGTGTAATGTGATGTAGTGTCGTGTAGGAGTACAGCTGTGCATTATGAGGAATAAGCCAAGTATTATCCCCTAATACCAACAGTCAGTATCTAGATACTCAATTTAATAAAAAGAAATTGGCAGTTTGGCTCTTAGTTGAAAATTCCCTGCTCTGTATAATTTTACACTTGACCCTTAAAGTCTACAAAATAAAGTGCACACCAAATGTTTATTCATACAAGCTTTGTTTTGTGTGCTCCAGATTCTCCTGCCTTGCTATCTCTTGTGTCCCTGGACTTCTCTGTCTCCATCAATCACGCTCAATGAATGTGTTGTTGGTAGTGACCGTCAGCTGTGTGCAGGCCATTGTGCTGGCTGTTATGTTTGCCCTGTGGCAGCGTCCGTACTGCGTTTGGCTGAATGCGATCTCTGTAGTGATCAGCAGCCTGCCCGGGCCCTCCTGGGCCACCCACCACACATCAGCCATACTGTACTCCCCTGCGAAAGGGAATTCACACTTCCGTCACCTCTATTGTCTTCTGTTTTTCAACCACAGATCGGGATGCTGGGGGACAACAGAGGCTGTGTTATTGTGAAAGACAAGACGGGGCTGTTTCGTTAGCTAGATCATCTCTCAAAACCTGCTGCTGTCTGAGGTTCCTCATTACTGAAGACGTACGGAACAGTAGGCTTCCTGCTGCAGGTACTTCTTGGCTTAGAGTGTGATAAGCTCCCAAAGGGCTCTGAGAATGTCTGCAGTAATGAAGTGGCTCAGAATAAAAGCTTTCTGCTGATCTTTTAAACTGCTAATCTGTTTTGAATACAGCTGTTTAACGTTACAGACACTTGCTGCTGAAATAAGACAGGGTTGTGTGCATGAACAACAGCAGCAAAATACCACATGGGTCCTGTGGTTGTACCCACAACTAAAACTGCAATTATATGATTACCCAAGAAGGGTAGTGAGGAACCTTTGTTCCACAAATACTTTGAGAAAATTAAAATGCATATTTAGCAGATGCTCTGGGTAGCCATATAATAGTACAATAATAATAGTACAATAGCTAATACACACTACATTAAAAGAGGTAACCCCCTCCCCCCATGCTCCCCTATATTTAACAAATGAAAGTGCTTGTGTGCAGAAGTTGCTCTGGACATCTGAACACTAGGTAGTTGTGTAGACATTCATTCATTGTCTGTTTCACCACCGCTTTATCCTTTTCAGGGTTGTGGTGGGTCTGATTCAATAGACTAAAGGAAGGAAACATCATCACAGGGCAAACACACTTACACACATTCACATCTACAGAGACTTTTAGCATCTACAATTCACCTAACTTCCATGCCTTTGAACCGTGGGAGGAAACCTAAGCACCTGGAGGAAACCCACACAGACACACAGAAAACATGCAAACACAGAAAGGACCCGGACCCTCTTCAGCTGGGAATCAAAACTAGGACCTTCTTGCCCTGAGGCAACAGAGCTACCCACTGAGCCACCGTGCCAGCAGTGGTATAGTCCTAAGACTAAAACTAGCAATCCGTTAACAAACTCAACCCAAATTCTGCAAAGGAGACACTGCAATTCCAAATTTTCAAGAACTGAAGTGTTGTGCTGGAGTCACTTTGAAAATCTATACATCTATACATTAGATGGGAGTATATACCTGCAAATATCACCAAAATCCCATTGATGAATTTAGCAAAGCTGAGAAGAAATTCCACAATCAAATTGGTTACCTTGGGAAAATAACAAGGAATCATTTTCCATCCATATTCTTGACACATTTGACACATTGACACAAGTATTCAAATCAATCTACTCTAAACATCTGTACACTAGGTGGTTGTATTCTCTCACAACTTATATCTCCATTAAAGCAACCCTGAAAGGTAAGTGACAGATTTCCACCTGCAATCAAAATAAAAAGTAAAAATGAATCATTTTCCACCAATATTCCAACAAATGGTACACACACTGATTGACTCTGAAGATCCATATACTAAATGGGAGTTTACACCATGTTTACAAAATAAACATGCAGTTCATCCATACACTAGGTGGTAGTAGAATAGCTATCCCTTTAATGCCTAGTTCACACTACACGATTTTTGCCCTGATTTTCGCTCGCCGATCGGTTGGGCGCTAAATTTGCCGGCTCAGGAGCAACTCGGTGTTCGCTCGGCGTTCGAAACTTGGCTCTCAATCGCTATGTATGAACTAGGGCTGTCGCGGTGAAAGAATTTCCCCTTGCGGTATTCAGCGTGGTTCAACACCGCGGTATGCGATAATATCGCCATTTTTTTTTTTTTTTTTTTTTTTAATTACTTAGTTTATCTGGATTTTAGAGCTATATGAACAAGCTTTATTGTTAGGCTATAATTTGGTATATTATTGCTTTATAATGACAAAGATGAGGCAGCTTTAGGACAAATCAAATGCGTGTTTATTGTTAAATACAGAACAGAGCAGGGATGCGCGTCTTTTCTCTATTAAAAAAAGGTTTAAATTAAGCTTCTAGCCTAGGCTAGATATACACTGTGAAACGAAAAAAAAGCAAACTGTTTAGGCTAAATATTTTAAATGCACATCTAATCAAAATATGGTAAAAAAAATAAAACTAAACCTTTAGTTTAGAATAAAGAATAAAGTCTGTAAGACATTAAACCTGCGTTATCATGCGCGCTAGAAAAACCAACATGTTCAGCTGATGTGGTTCCAGAGAGGATCTGAGTGGGGTAGCGATGTTCCCCTTGGCACTAAAAACTCTCTCTGATGGTGCTCAGTTACACTAATACACACGTACTGTACCTGCATGCGACTTTAGAGAGCAGAGGAGAGCCTGGTTGTCGCGCCACTATTAACCATCTATTTAGTAGGTGTAATTAACATAACAATATATACTACATTTTAAGTTATTATTCGTTTCAATACATTTTTATTCAACGAAAAAATACATTTAAATCATTCCAGCAAGCCAGCAAGAGAATATTTGCAGGCTGCAATGCCATATTAACCGTCATTAAGTGTTTTAGTACGCCAAGGCTGTTTAAATATAGTCTAAATTACAAGTATTTTATTGAGTGTAAACTCAATTTGATCATTAATAAACTTGCCTATAATTAGTGTTGCCATTGTTTCCATTTTAAAACACAAAGCCTGACACTCAGCAGCAACACATGCGAACAGGTTGTGGGAAAATGACACTTAGCTCATTTTCATTATGAATTTATTTAACATTTATTACGCCCGAATGTAAGCGTAAAACAAGATGGACCCTGCAACAACAAAAAGAAAAAGAAAGAAAAAACATGAACATCGCGGTGTTGCGGTTGCTTGGCATGCCCTGCGGTTGGCTGGTCTATACCGCGGTACTTCAAAATTGCGGTTAGCGCGACAGCCCTAGCAACAATTATTTTTTTCAGATCCTCAGGGAGTTGTTTGCCATGAGGTGCCATGTTGAACTTCCAGTGACCAGTATGAGAGAGTGTGAGAGCAATAACACCAAATTTAAAACACCTGCTCCCCATTCACACCTGACACCTTGTAACACTAACGAGTCACATGACACACCGGGGAGGGAAAATGGCTAATTGGGCACAAATTGTCCATTTTCAATTAGGGGTGTACTCACTTTTGTTGCCAGCGGTTTAGACATTAATGGCTGTGTGTTAGTGTAAATTTGCTGTGCCCTCAAAATAACTCGTTATACAAGCTGTACACTGACTACATTGTATCAAAGTGTCATATCTTCAGTGTTGTCCCATGAAAAGATACAATAAAATATTTACAAAAATGTGAGGGGTGTACTCACTTCTGTGTAAAAAATATATTTGTATGCATATTTTGTTATGAGAATTCTACTGGCCCTACAATAATATATAAGGGGGCTGCTGAGGCCCTATAGTCACAGGTCGTGGAGAAAGTTCAGCAGCAAAAAAAAGAGAACTGGAATATAAATCAAATTAAAAGTATCACCACAAAATGCATTTAGTAAATCGGCATTGTGTATATTCATATGTATAAGTTGAGAAAGTGTTATTACTTGACTGAGCAATTAAGGATGTAAAAGCAAAATTTCCAAAAGGTTGCCAAAATTAACACAGAGTGTGTCAACAATCAGATTACTGCAAGAAGATAAAAGCTTGTTTCATTATTTAACTATCAGTAACTGTACTGAAAGGTGTTTAGTAACCGATGCAGCACAAAAACAGAAATAATGTAGTTATTATTAAGGTAGCTTGCCCACATCAAAATGTTAAGTGTATTTAACATCCCTTCAACTGCTCAAGATATGTAAAAAATAATAATAAATTGATTATTTTACTGCTGCACTGCATTGCTCTGGCAATCTAATTAAACAAAATGTAGATTAGATAAAAGAACAATGAAAAGTCTGAAGTTAAGTAACATCATGGCATACTGTATTGAAGAGTTATTTTACTGTTTGCACTCTGACCTTTCCAGTTTTAATAGTTTCAATGTGTAGGCCAGTTTTCACTTTTGAATATTTAATAAAATAATCAATTTTTTAAACGAACCACCAGTGCTGACATCTCGAGTCCAAATGAGAGTTCGAAACTCAGCTCTGCTAACGATCGCCTGCATGCCTACACAGACCATGACGGCTCCTCTGCTGGCTGATTGGTAATGCCTGTACAATTAGACAACGGATACTGAAGATTGGTGCATGACTGATATAAATCCCTTTATGAACCTGCCTCGGGCAGGTAAAAAGAACTGGTCAGCTACTGCACACATGTCAGAGGGGGCATGTTTTAGTTTCTGCCCTCTTTGGTCAGAAGTGGAGGTATACAGCAGTACAGGCGGAAATACAAATCAGATAATTGGATACGTCTAGGTTGGAAAAACAATTGGGGGGAAAACACATTTTAAAAGAAGCATATAAGATACTTTAAGAATTAGATTTGTCAAACAATCAAGCAGTAAAATCAAGAATAAAATGAACCGTATAAAAGAGTAAGAGTTTAATAAAGAGTAAGAAGTATAGTAACCTTTGCCCTGCCAGACTGAGAGCATACTATCCTCGTAGCTGTGGCTGAAAGGACGCTCAGCCGCAGGCTCGAAGTCCCGCGTGTAGACTCTGCCGCTGGGCACAGAATAGCAGCACTTACACATGCATGTGTGGTACCTCAGCCGACCCTCGTCCAAATACGGGTGAGAGAGAGCGTCGCTACCCGAGATGCGCTTTGCCTATGCGCACACACACAAACACACATCAGAATCTGCAACCTTAAATCTATAACAAACGTGTAGTGTATGGCTCATGTGAACATATGTAAACACCTATCCTAATTATTGTGTTCATTTGTCCATTGCTAAAAAACACTGGATATGCTTCCAACTTTCTGGTAACCATTTGGGGAAGGCCCTTTTCTGTTTATCACTGTAGCCCTGTGCACAAAGGTAGGTCAATAAAAGACATGGTTTGACAAGTTTGGTGTGAAGAAAAGTAATAGTCTGAACTAAGCCCTGACCTTAACTACACTAAAATTTGAACCTGACCTCACAATGCTCTTCTTACTGAATGTGCACAAGTTACCACATACACTGTTCTCCTAGAACAGTGGAGGCAGTTTAACTTGGGGGTGGGGAAGAGAAGGGAGTATATTGATGAACATGGTTGACAAGAAACATCAAGCAGGCTTATGGTCATTTGGGTGATGGTGCAGCAGTGAATCTCTAAACATGCTTTACACTTGCTGGCCTCTGTCAGGAACACCCTGTTTGCACATATTGTAGGTGTACAGTTAGACTTCAGCAGTGTTTTTACCTTTTACTTCACTGAACAAATTTTGATCATATGACTCTTTTGGCTTTGTATTTTTGGTCAAAACCTTCGTCTCCTACCAGCATTGCCACAAACATGTTTAAAAATCCCAACAACACTGCTGCATCTAATATACAGGTCCATTTTTAATTGATGGATAGGGTAGAGTGAGGCGAAAACATGTACAGAAACATATGAACTACAGTCAGTTATGTTGATCAGTGAAGACAAATGTGCTATAAACTGTCTTAAATAGTCCAGACAGCTGTGTATAATTTCGTGATAGACAAGAAGATAAGGAACATGATACAGATAATTCATTTAAAGATTATTCCAGGATTACACTTACAAGGCACATCAGCTCTGCTGTTTAAACCTGGTTCAGTTTTTTAAATCTAATAGTAACCAGTAAAACATTAGCAAGAATTTCTACCACTTTATAATCACAAAACTGTGATATAAATTATTTGTATTGTGAAAGGATTTTGCCCACCCTTAGCAATTAATTATTTGCATTTGTACTAACAGGGTTTAAGGTATCTCTCTCAAACACAGTTAAATAAATTAATGACTTGATAATGCAGAGGTGTGTGTGTACACTTACTGGATCAAAAACTAGCATGCGGCACAACAGATGAATTGCCTCATGAGTAGCTCCATCTGACAGCATGTACAGAACTGAGAGTGAAGGCTATCAGAGAGGATGACAGAGTGGAGGTAAGGGAAATAAACAAGATAAATAAACAATAAGTCAGAGTGTAAACATTTATAAAAATTCAGGTATCTCAAGATACTGAGCTAGTTTTTTTAGTTCTGCACTGCACCATCAAAATAGTAAACGTTAAAAAGTTAATACTGATACCCCTTTTCCACCGACGCGGCACGGAGCCCGTTCCGGTTCCCGAACTTGATTTTGAACCGGTTCCGCGTGTTTCCACCGGAAAAAAGAGGTTCCAGACAGCGAACTAGCGGGCCAATCTGGCACCACAGAATACTTGGTTTTTCTGCCCGAACCGTGACGTCCGTCAGTGGGCGTGTCATGTTGTACAGCATAGCGCGTTAGCAACAATGCCGTCTGCTGGAGTCTCATATGGAGCGTAATGCTGCATTTTTATCTTTTAAACTTCACCTGATTACATTTTGAACCAGTTTGCCGCTGATATTTTCAAAGCGCCTTTAAAAAGGTAAATTGTGTGATATTACGAGATAAGAGAGACCCGGACAGAACGAACACCGCTTAACGTGAGAAATAAAGCATGAAGCTTTTTCAACTCCCCGAGCTGCATAAACACACGTGAAGTAAATCCAGCTAAACACAGATACATGTGGTATTTTAGAGTGGATTTGATGTTTATTTCACACAGATTAATGTTCATGTTGTGGAACTTCAATGATGTCGCGGTGAAACCGAAGCGCAAAACTCCTCTCACGTCAATAAACTAAAGAAAACAACAGACAAACAAGTCACGTATTCTTATCACCGATAGTTAGATCGCTGCTTTTTACATAAAAACAAACATCTGTAACAGCAGCACAAATGCTCGCACATAATCCACACACTCCGCCATGTTATTACTTCTCTTAACTCTTAGTAAGTAACACCGACCGATGATGACGCTGCTTGGTTCTCAAAAACTGGTGGAAACGCGGGTCGGTTCTCTACAGAACACCAAGGTTCAGAGAAACCTGAACAGAACCGGTTCAAGAACCACGGTTTTTTTTGGTGGAAAAGGGGTATCAGTAAATTGTAAAACACCCTAACATATTTGGTGTGTTTATAGGCAGGCAACAAGGACAGTATGAGGGCTTAATAATGTATTTTTGGGCCAGTGTGTATGTATCAGTGTAATTTCAGTAAAGAATTAAAGGCTTAATTTGTAACTTTACAATAACATAAGTTTTTTTTAATGAATATTTTATTTATTCTGACTGTGCATTGAAAAACAAGCACTTTTTATTTCACAATATTTCTTTCCACATATGTAACTGCATTGTTTTAACAGTTGCTATGTCCCAAATAAGTAATATTATTCAAAAAGTCTTAACACTATTGCTGGTGTTGAAATTTTATCTAACTGGTATGCGCATCGGCTTAGTGGTTAGATGCTTAGGTGCCAAAGTAGCTATAAGTTGTGAACAATAAAATGAAATAAATTGAGTTGTCTAATTAGAATTGTAGTTGAGATTTAATTCAAGCTTCAAGTGTTTTAAATGCCATCAAGCCTACACTATGGTAAAATAGGTCTGAGGATATATTACTTAAACTGATACAAATCACTAATACTCATTTTGAACAAACAATGATACAGAAGATATTGGTCATTTGCTAAATTTTAAATCACAGCAAATAGTTACGATAGATTAAGGGATAGATTAAAGTTAGATTAAAAATAACTTACAGTAAACCAGGACAATTGTTCTCAGTCTTACAGGGGACATTTTTATGATGGACATATATTTGGAAAAAAAATTTTGTTTTGCAGGGGTAAAATGTGTTTATAAAACAGCCTTGAATTATTCTTAAATTATGTGAATAATGTTTTACTGCTGTAGTTACAATCTCTTCAGCCAGATGCATGAAGATAAACAAACTGATCAGTCCACACTAAAATGAATTTGACTAAGGATTGCAATCTCACTACCATCCATTAATTAATAGGTCCACCATATGACCAATAAGCAGATATTACTTGGGTGTTGAATAATTCTTAACACAGTAGTGACATTGAATTAGTAAAAAAAATCAGCATGTTCCTGGATTTTTAAACAGTTCTTCCAGTAACGTTTATTATATAAACTACTTTGCTTGAACAGTTCATTTTTTAAAATGCAAAATTCAAAAGTTAATAATCTACCCCTTTATGACAGTCAGTCTATTAAACAAAAACCTTAAAACGGCGATGATTCTGTGGTCCTCACCAAATTATGTTCATATCAGCAGTGACAAGTTTTTAAATGCATACTACTAATATAATGCAGCAGTTATTAAACACAACATTGAGATCAATCATTCACAGCCTTCCCAAATACAGATTTTACTATTATGTGAATTACTTGCCATAGGTCTCACTATATACTGTATAAAATGTATCCTTTTCATCCATAAGTTATAGATAATTACAGCATTCACAGAAGAATAAAAACTGTGGTGAAGACAAAGGCTGGCATTACTGGTTATTAATTTCTTGATATTACATTGTTGTGAATTTATGATATTTAGTCCATCACCCTGTATTTTCATTACCTGAAGAATACTTACAACCCTTACTGATCTGTTTTAACAACAGGAGAATGATTATGTTTGTAGATAAAACAAAGCATCCACAGGAAAGGAAATGTGTCTAAGCACACTAATATTACTACAGGCTACCCTACCCGTGGTAACTTGGCAAAGTGGCCTGGAGGTTACTGTGTTGAAATATTAGTAGGAACAGAGCAGAAAGTCAGAAGTTTAACTTTTCTTTCTTTTTCTTCTTTATTGTGCACAGGATATAAAAATATACACCAGTCCATAAAGATCTATCACCAGCAGTAATTCACGCAACTACTTACAAACAAAAAACAAAACAAATAAAATGCAGTATTACCACGGTCATTTTAGTTATCATGCCTTCACTAATCTCCCTAAAAATTCCCTATCTCACTTCAATTGGTCCTTTGTGGGTGAGGTAACAGTAAAACAGATTAAAAAACATTTGGTGGGGTAGATTGCTGGAAATAAATATTACCGGTTTGTGAGGTCCTTTTAAGATGTGTGCTCGAGCTCCTTCACATGCAGATGCCATAGCAGACAGTGGAGGAGTGCCCAGTAAATCAGTTATCAGGTCCAACTACACACAGACAAAGTAGCATGTAATTAAAAACAAGTTATCACATATCAACTTATTTATCAAATGTATGTGCTTGTTTTGCCAGCTCTGTGGTACATTCTTATTTGACTACTTGGTAACTGTTTGTTTGTTTTTTAGAATTTTAACATGTTTTACACTTCGGTTACATTTATGACAGGACAGGTAGTTACTGGTTAAACAAATTATCAGTTTAAGTTTAATATCAAACACAATTACGGGCAACTTTGTGTAGCCAATTCACCAAACTTATATGTTTTTAGACTGTGGGAGGAAAGCAAGCTCCTGGAGAAAACCCACTCAGACACAGGGAGAACACCTGACTTTCTTGCTGTGAGGTGCCACCTGCCAAGCAACCCCACATGCTTACAAAAATTTTAATCCATGTTGTTTATAGTAATGTATCAGCAAAGATTAAAAACTAAAATATTTAGCCAGACTAAAAATATATTTAATAAAAACCATCATGACTTGGTTAACATTTGAGTTAAAAGGCTGGCTTAAATCAATAAATATCTAGTACATTGAGGTATTGTACTTTTTTTGGACAACCAAGAAGACAACCAAATATATCCTCAATCGAATTGAATCTTTTATTTTGGACACTTAACACATTTAGGACTTAGGAATTAATTTATAGAAATTATTGTGCATTTATAAAACAGACAAAAGCCAAATGGCTCAGATTGTTAATGCCACACAATCACAACACGCATCAGCCAAAATAACAGGAATCAATCAGGGGGAACCTTTAGGGGGTGTAAACAGTAGGTTCTCTTACTATTAAACCAGTTAGTTCTGTAGTGTGGGTTTTGTGCAATATTATTGACACAGCATCTAACCAGTCATTTCTTCTAGTAGTCATTTTGTTCTCTTAATTATTTCATTATCATTGCAAGTAAAAGTGCAGTCTACCAACACAGTAATTTCACCCTAATCATGTTACGATCTGTTGAAGGATAGTTAAAGGCATTAAAAAAAAAGGTACACACATTTTAATTTGGTCCATCTTTCAAACTAGTATACTAATCTAGTAAATGTGTGTTTTATAACAGCCAGGCTAAATTGATAGGAAGAAAATGCCCACACTGTGTGTGTGCGCAGATGTAGGTCAGTACCTGTTGGATGGGGCTCTGAGCCTGGAAGAGGATTCGGCGTCCCAGTAACTCAGCAAAGATGCAGCCTACAGACCAGATATCTATAGCTGAGCCATAATGTCGTGAACCCATCAGAACCTCCGGAGCCCTATAGTACTGAGTCACAACTTCCTGAGTCATGTGACGAGAGGTGTCTGGCTCCTCGACTCGGGCTAGCCCAAAGTCACAAATCTGTTTGGGGGGAGGGGGTAAGAATTATAATTATATCGTCACTAAAACAGTACAGTCTTGGTAAGTGCTTTGAAATAACAGTAAGTCTTTCAAGGTTTTATATTATAATAACATGTCATTTAGCAGATGCCTTTATCTAAAGAGATTTACAACTAATGGTTAAGGGTCTTGCTCAACAGTCCAACAGCGGCAACTTGGGCTTGAACCAACAACCTTCTAAACATTAGTCAAGAACCTTAACCACTGAGTTATTAATTTTAAATGAATTTAAATTTAAATTGAATTTTAAAGATTGTTAAATAACTATGTCTTTGAAAAAATAATAATATATATATATATATATATATATATATATATATATATATATATATATACAGGGGTTGGACAATGAAACTGAAACACCTGTCATTTTAGTGTGGGAGGTTTCATGGCTAAATTGGACCAGTCTGGTGGCCAATCTTCATTAATTGCACATTGCACCAGTAAGAGCAGAGTGTGAAGGTTCAATTAGCAGGGTAAGAGCACAGTTTTGCTCAAAATATTGCAATGCACACAACATTATGGGTGACATACCAGAGTTCAAAAGAGGACAAATTGTTGGTGCACGTCTTGCTGGCGCATCTGTGACCAAGACAGCAAGTCTTTGTGATGTATCAAGAGCCACGGTATCCAGGGTAATGTCAGCATACCACCAAGAAGGACAAACCACATCCAACAGGATTAACTGTGGACGCAAGAGGAAGCTGTCTGAAAGGGATGTTCGGGTGCTAACCCGGATTGTACCCAAAAAACAAAACCACGGCTGCCCAAATCACGGCAGAATTAAATGTGCACCTCAACTCTCCTGTTTCCACCAGAACTGTCCGTCGGGAGCTCCACAGGGTCAATATACACGGCCGGGCTGCTATAGCCAAACCTTTGGTCACTCGTGCCAATGCCAAACGTCGGTTTCAATGGTGCAAGGAGCGCAAATCTTGGGCTGTGGACAATGTGAAACATGTATTGTTCTCTGATGAGTCCACCTTTACTGTTTTCCCCACATCCGGGAGAGTTACGGTGTGGAGAAGCCCCAAAGAAGCGTACCACCCAGACTGTTGCATGCCCAGAGTGAAGCATGGGGGTGGATCAGTGATGGTTTGGGCTGCCATATCATGGCATTCCCTTGGCCCAATACTTGTGCTAGATGGGCGCGTCACTGCCAAGGACTACCGAACCATTCTGGAGGACCATGTGCATCCAATGGTTCAAACATTGTATCCTGAAGGCGGTGCCGTGTATCAGGATGACAATGCACCAATACACACAGCAAGACTGGTGAAAGATTGGTTTGATGAAC
Organism: Trichomycterus rosablanca; assembly: GCF_030014385.1. Classification (NCBI taxonomy): domain Eukaryota; kingdom Metazoa; phylum Chordata; class Actinopteri; order Siluriformes; family Trichomycteridae; genus Trichomycterus; species Trichomycterus rosablanca. The sequence goes on along the minus strand of NW_026947145.1, from coordinate 17,902 downwards.
ATGAAAGTGAAGTTGAACATCTCCCATGGCCTGCACAGTCACCAGATCTAAATATTATTGAGCCACTTTGGGGTGTTTTGGAGAAGCGAGTCAGGAAACGTTTTCCTCCACCAGCATCACGTAGTGACCTGGCCACTATCCTGCAAGAAGAATGGCTTAAAATCCCTCTGACCACTGTGCAGGACTTGTATATGTCATTTCCAAGACGAATTGATGCTGTATTGGCCGCAAAAGGAGGCCCTACACCATACTAATAAATTATTGTGGTCTAAAACCAGGTGTTTCAGTTTCATTGTCCAACCCCTGTATGTATGTATGTATGTATGTATGTATGTATGTACAGGGGTTGGACAAAATAACTGAAACACCTGTCATTTTAGTGTGGGAGGTTTCATGGCTAAATTGGACCAGTCTGGTGGCCAATCTTCATTAATTGCACATTGCACCAGTAAGAGCAGAGTGTGAAGGTTCAATTATCAGGGTAAGAGCACAGTTTTGCTCAAAATATTGCAATGCACACAACATTATGGGTGACATACCAGAGTTCAAAAGAGGATAAATTGTTGGTGCACGTCTTGCTGGCGCATCTGTGACCAAGATAGCAAGTCTTTGTGATGTATCAAGAGCCACGGTATCCAGGGTAATGTCAGCATACCACCAAGAAGGACAAACCACATCCAACAGGATTAACTGTGGACGCAAGAGGAAGCTGTCTGAAAGGGATGTTCGGGTGCTAACCCGGATTGTATCCAAAAAACATAAAACCACGGCTGCCCAAATCACGGCAGAATTAAATGTGCACCTCAACTCTCCTGTTTCCACCAGAACTGTCCGTCGGGAGCTCCACAGGGTCAATATACACGGCCGGGCTGCTATAGCCAAACCTTCGGTCACTCGTGCCAATGCCAAACGTCGGTTTCAATGGTGCAAGAAGCGCAAATCTTGGGCTGTGGACAATGTGAAACATGTATTGTTCTCTGATTAGTCCACCTTTACTGTTTTCCCCACATCCGGGAGAGTTACGGTGTGGAGAAGCCCCAAAGAAGCGTACCACCCAGACTGTTGCATGCCCAGAGTGAAGCATGGGGGTGGATCAGTGATGGTTTGGGCTGCCATATCATGGCATTCCCTTGGCCCAATACTTGTGCTAGATGGGCGCGTCACTGCCAAGGACTACCGAACCATTCTGGAGGACCATGTGCATCCAATGGCGGTGCCGTGTATCAGGATGACAATGCACCAATACACACAGCAAGACTGGTGAAAGATTGGTTTGATGAACATGAAAGTGAAGTTGAACATCTCCCATGGCCTGCACAGTCACCAGATCTAAATATTATTGAGCCACTTTGGGGTGTTTTGGAGAAGCGAGTCAGGAAACGTTTTCCTCCACCAGCATCACGTAGTGACCTGGCCACTATCCTGCAAGAAGAATGGCTTAAAATCCCTCTGACCACTGTGCAGGACTTGTATATGTCATTTCCAAGACGAATTGACGCTGTATTGGCTGCAAAAGGAGGCCCTACACCATACTAATAAATTATTGTGGTCTAAAACCAGGTGTTTCAGTTATTTTGTCCAACCCCTGTATGTATGTATGTATGTATGTATGTATGTATGTATGTACAGTGTATCACAAAAGTGAGTACACCCCTCACATTTCTGCAGATATTTAAGTATATCTTTTCATGGGACAACACTGACAAAATGACACTTTGACACAATGAAAAGTAGTCTGTGTGCAGCTTATATAACAGTGTAAATTTATTCTTCCCTCAAAATAACTCAATATACAGCCATTAATGTCTAAACCACCGGCAACAAAAGTGAGTACACCCCTTAGTGAAAGTTCCTGAAGTGTCAATATTTTGTGTGGCCACCATTATTCCCCAGAACTGCCTTAACTCTCCTGGGCATGGAGTTTACCAGAGCTTCACAGGTTGCCACTGGAATGCTTTTCCACTCCTCCATGACGACATCACGGAGCTGGCGGATATTCGAGACTTTGCGCTCCTCCACCTTCCGCTTGAGGATGCCCCAAAAATGTTCTATTGGGTTTAGGTCTGGAGACATGCTTGGCCAGTCCATCACCTTTACCCTCAGCCTCTTCAATAAAGCAGTGGTTGTCTTAGAGGTGTGTTTGGGGTCATTATCATGCTGGAACACTGCCCTGCGACCCAGTTTCCGGAGGGAGGGGATCATGCTCTGCTTCAGTATTTCACAGTACATATTGGAGTTCATGTGTCCCTCAATGAAATGTAACTCCCCAACACCTGCTGCACTCATGCAGCCCCAGACCATGGCATTCCCACCACCATGCTTGACTGTAGGCATGACACACTTATCTTTGTACTCCTCACCTGATTGCCGCCACACATGCTTGAGACCATCTGAACCAAACAAATTAATCTTGGTCTCATCAGACCATAGGACATGGTTCCAGTAATCCATGTCCTTTGTTGACATGTCTTCAGCAAACTGTTTGCGGGCTTTCTTGTGTAGAGACTTCAGAAGAGGCTTCCTTCTGGGGTGACAGCCATGCAGACCAATTTGATGTAGTGTGCGGCGTATGGTCTGAGCACTGACAGGCTGACCCCCCACCTTTTCAATCTCTGCAGCAATGCTGACAGCACTCCTGCGCCTATCTTTCAAACACAGCAGTTGGATGTGACGCTGAGCACGTGCACTCAGCTTCTTTGGACGACCAACGCGAGGTCTGTTCTGAGTGGACCCTGCTCTTTTAAAACGCTGGATGATCTTGGCCACTGTGCTGCAGCTCAGTTTCAGGGTGTTGGCAATCTTCTTGTAGCCTTGGCCATCTTCATGTAGCGCAACAATTCGTCTTTTAAGATCCTCAGAGAGTTCTTTGCCATGAGGTGCCATGTTGGAACTTTCAGTGACCAGTATGAGAGAGTGTGAGAGCTGTACTACTAAATTGAACACACCTGCTCCCTATGCACACCTGAGACCTAGTAACACTAACGAGTGACATGACATTTTGGAGGGAAAATGACAAGCAGTGCTCAATTTGGACATTTAGGGGTGTAGTCTCTTAGGGGTGTACTCACTTTTGTTGCCTGTGGTTTAGACATTAATGGCTGTATATTGAGTTATTTTGAGGGAAGAATAAATTTACACTGTTATATAAGCTGCACACAGACTACTTTTCATTGTGTCAAAGTGTCATTTTGTCAGTGTTGTCCCATGAAAAGATATACTTAAATATCTGCAGAAATGTGAGGGGTGTACTCACTTTTGTGATACACTGTATGTATGTATGTATGTATGTATGTATGTATGTATGTATGTATGTATGTATGTACAGTGTATCACAAAAGTGAGTACACCCCTCACATTTCTGCAGATATTTAAGTATATCTTTTCATGGGACAACACTGACAAAATGACACTTTGACACAATGAAAAGTAGTCTGTGTGCAGCTTATATAACAGTGTAAATTTATTCTTCCCTCAAAATAACTCAATATACAGCCATTAATGTCTAAACCACCGGCAACAAAAGTGAGTACACCCCTAAGAGACTACACGCCTAAATGTCCGAATTGAGCACTGCTTGTCATTTTCCCTCCAAAATGTCAAGTGATTTGTTAGTGTTACTAGGTCTCAGGTGTGCATAGGGAGCAGGTGTGTTCAATTCAGTAGTACAGCTCTCACACTCTCTCATACTGGTCACTGAAAGTTCCAACATGGCACCTCATGGCAAAGAACTCTCTGAGGATCTTAAAAGACGAATTGTTGCGCTACATGAAGATGGCCAAGGCTACAAGAAGATTGCCAACACCCTGAAACTGAGCTGCAGCACAGTGGCCAAGATCATCCAGCGTTTTAAAAGAGCAGGGTCCACTCAGAACAGACCTCGCGTTGGTCGTCCAAAGAAGCTGAGTGCACGTGCTCAGCGTCACATCCAACTGCTGTGTTTGAAAGATAGGCGCAGGAGTGCTGTCAGCATTGCTGCAGAGATTGAAAAGGTGGGGGGTCAGCCTGTCAGTGCTCAGACCATACGCCGCACACTACATCAAATTGGTCTGCATGGCTGTCACCCCAGAAGGAAGCCTCTTCTGAAGTCTCTACACAAGAAAGCCCGCAAACAGTTTGCTGAAGACATGTCAACAAAGGACATGGATTACTGGAACCATGTCCTATGGTCTGATGAGACCAAGATTAATTTGTTTGGTTCAGATGGTCTCAAGCATGTGTGGCGGCAATCAGGTGAGGAGTACAAAGATAAGTGTGTCATGCCTACAGTCAAGCATGGTGGTGGGAATGCCATGGTCTGGGGCTGCATGAGTGCAGCAGGTGTTGGGGAGTTACATTTCATTGAGGGACACATGAACTCCAATATGTACTGTGAAATACTGAAGCAGAGCATGATCCCCTCCCTCCGGAAACTGGGTCGCAGGGCAGTGTTCCAGCATGATAATGACCCCAAACACACCTCTAAGACGACCACTGCTTTATTGAAGAGGCTGAGGGTAAAGGTGATGGACTGGCCAAGCATGTCTCCAGACCTAAACCCAATAGAACATCTTTGGGGCATCCTCAAGCGGAAGGTGGAGGAGCGCAAAGTCTCGAATATCCGCCAGCTCCGTGATGTCATCATGGAGGAGTGGAAAAGCATTCCAGTGGCAACCTGTGAAGCTCTGGTAAACTTCATACCCAGGAGAGTTAAGGCAGTTCTGGGAAATAATGGTGGCCACACAAAATATTGACACTTCAGGAACTTTCACTAAGGGGTGTACTCACTTTTGTTGCCGGTGGTTTAGACATTAATGGCTGTATATTGAGTTATTTTGAGGGAAGAATAAATTTACACTGTTATATAAGCTGCACACAGACTACTTTTCATTGTGTCAAAGTGTCATTTAGTCAGTGTTGTCCCATGAAAAGATATACTTCAATATCTGCAGAAATGTGAGGGGTGTACTCACTTTTGTGATACACTGTATGTGTATATATATATATATATATATATATATATATATATATATATATATATATATATATATATATATATATATATACACTGTATATATCCTATATATATACTGTATATATATATATATTTCAGAGTTTTTAAGCATTCATGAGGTCAGGATCATGACTGGCATTAATATCATCCAACACATTAATTTGCCAACTCGTTCCATTTGTTTTGCATAGTCAATTTCCCTGTGTAATCAGGCAACTCACTGGCCAAGGAAAACACATTGAAAGAATATTGTCCTTGTGTAACCCAGTCAGTGACCTGACTGGGTTATACTCCAAACAACTTTAGTAAGTAGTGGCTATGCATTACCCCTCCCCTACTACCCTAATGTTGTGAGAGTAATAGTAATAGCTGTCAACCAGAAAGCAAAGCAAATTAAACTTAATAATTAAATAAATAACATTAAAAAAAAGACATTTTAGTAAATACATGGATTTTTTGTTTTGTTTGTGTGTGTATATAGATACAAGACTATGAAATTATTATCATTAGATTATTATTACCAAAATTTGATGGCTGCATGTTCCTACAATTGGGACAGGGGCATGTTTGCCTTGTTATATTAACTGTCTTTTAAAAACATTCCGTTGCTGTCTGAAAACAGAGGACATTAACTGAGTTATGAAAGCAAAATTTATTTTCATTGTTATTTGATATAACATTTAGTTGCTTAACAGTCCAGGATCACTGTTGTCATATACTGCACTTGGGAAACATGGCTAAACAATGATGCGAGGTGAAACTGGAGGAGCACGCTATCTTCAGAGCTGATAGAGTAGCAACAGCATCGGGTAAGAGCAGCGGTGGTTGTGTTTGCATTCATGTAAACAAAACACGGTGCATGGAGCAAGTTAACACCTACTGCTCTGCTGACCTAGAATACTTGGTTATAAAGTGTAGACCCTTCTATCTTCCACAAGTTTCGCTGCTGCAGTTCATACCCCCCCGGATGCTGATGCTAACGTAGATATGAAAGACCTTTGTGCTGCTGTTAGCCACTTTACACTATGCACCCAGAAGGAGCTTTTATTGTTGCCGGGGACTTTAATCACTGCAGTTTAAGATCTGGACTTCCAAAGTTTCATCAGAATGTCCTCTACACCACAAGGGGACAAAAAAAAAACTTTGGACCAAGTTTACACAAATGTAGCTGATGCCTACAAATCTATGCCTGTTTTGCCATGAAAGAATAACATTTTGTCCAGAGGCTTTTTCATTAGCACAACAAAAAAAACCCTGCTTAACTTACAGGATGACCTGTTGAAAGCTGCAAATGCGTCAGTTGCAACCATAAAATCACTTAACAACCAAGGACTGGCTGAACTCCGTAACGCACACCATTCTTGACCAAGAAGCACAGACAGAGTTGACTGCCAGTCTAATCACAACTGCACCTGTTTGGCCATACACATCAGTAAAAGAATGCAGAAGAATGAAGGTGGGTCAGTGATGTGGTGATGTTTTACTGCTGCAGGAATCGGCAGTCTTGACCCTGTGACTGGCACCATAGATTTACAAAAACACCAAGGCATTTTGAGGAGAAATGTTATGCTTTTTGCTGAAAAGTCCGATTATTACCATGTGCAATAATCCCAGTTACACTTTTAACTCAACCAAAGCTTGGTTATGGAGTGGCCTTAAATTTACTAGAAAATCTTTGGTGGGGATTGAAAAAAAACAGTTGCAATGAATCATTAGACCTCAAATAAGCTGGAAGCTTTTGCATAAGAGAATGCATGATGTTCAAGATCATTACATTAAGCCTTGTGTTAATGTTTTAAACTAAATCATAAGGAGAAAATTTAAAATGAATGAAAGTTTGATTCCACAACACTCTAATACTGCTCCTGTCTCAACCTTTTCGGAATGTGTTACAGGTATAAAATTAGAAATTAGTCTATACTTAAAAAAAAAAAAAAGTTAATATGGTAAAACATTAAATATCTTTCCTTTGTGATGTTTTCAATTAAATTGGAAACATTGTATAAAAAATTAATGAGAACATACCTTAAGCAGACAGTTGCTGTTGACCAGCAGGTTTCCTGGTTTAATGTCTCTGTGCAGAATACCAGCAGAGTGAAGGTATTTCAGGCCTAAGGAAAAGAAAACACCTCTTTAAAAAGAAAGCTGATTTGCACAAACAGAAATTTCCATACAAAATATTCTGGCAATGCACAAAGCCCCCATATATTTGCTACACTGATAAAGCATCATAATTTTTTTTAGTGTTTTAGAAATGACTATTTTTCAAACATTTATTTGCCCTTCTGTGATTTCTGCTGCACTGCTAATTGACAGTTAACGCATTTTAAACACAGGATGTGAAAGCTAATAAAAGCAAATTTGAATCAGTTTAACAGTCATATTTGTACAGTATTATGCAGTAAGGGGTGCAACCAGTATAAAAACACATATTGTATATATGCTGGATGACAGGGAAGACGTCAGGTTTTATCCTTAAGTTTTAAACTTTATAATGTAATGTCCATTTCCTAAAACAGTGCAAGTACAGGCAGAATTAAAGAAAACATGCTAATGTCCTGAACATCAATAAAAAACGCAATGATGACATGACATAGAATTATCTTGTTTTGTTTTTACTTGGGAACTCACCCCTGAGTATCTGGTAGAGGAACACTTTTATGTGGTCAGTGGTGAGAGGCTGAGGCGACACTATAACTTTGTGCAGGTCACTTTGCAACAGCTCTGTTATTACATATCTACAGTACAACTAGTCAAGACACATATTTCTGTACAATAGTCACACACAGTTTAACAATTTCTATCAGAGATGCATGATACAGAAACAATAGAATATTAGGTAACGTATACGGATATACAGCTACATCATGCAATACATCACAACAAACTAGTGAAGCCTTTACTAGTTACAGTAAAAGACTGGCCTGCTATTATTTGACCAGAATTGGTTGCAGTCATTGCTGCTAAAAGGGGCATTTATGTTCCCCTTCTTTCCTGAACAAGATGTGTGGTGTTTTCACTTAATTTTCCTGTGTAACAGCATGAAAACATATGTTTCAGGTTTTAAGAGTGTGTAGCTGATAAAATCTGCGAAATTTGGGATTTAATTTAAACCCCTTTAACTCTTATTTCACAACACAATGAGGATAAACATACTGCTAGACAGTGCCACAAAACTCAATCACAGGTGAGAGACTGACAGTAACAGCAAATTAAAAAAATCCAATTAACTGAGATTCAATGATGCTGCAATTATAAAGGATACATCTCTTCAAAGCAGTCAATCTGTGGAGGCTGCAGAATATCCAAAGCAGATAGCACCTGTGAACACATATCACAATAATTAAACTCAATCACATCTAGTACGTATATGATCAAACCCAATTCCAAAAGGGTTGAGATAATAAAAAAAATTTCAATAAAATCAGACAGCAATGGATTGCAACTCTTTTTTTTAAGGTAAACAAAATATTAGCTTAATTTGTTAAATATAAAAAAAGGCTGCTGCATAAAATGCAAAAAAGGCAGGACAGGAAGGTTACCACTTTGTTACAATTTTTGTAACTAAAATATTTAAACTATGTTTTGTAATCATTTGGAAACTGAGGACACCAACTGTTGTAATTGTGGATGATTATTTTTACTGCTTCTACAAGCCAGTCTAGCACCTGCCCACTGATTTAATGTGCATCATGTGTCTTGGCATTGCTTTCTAGATGGTAGTGTGTTACTCCAAAAACATTTTTACCCCTCAGCATTGATGGTGCCTAAACACATTTGCAATTTAGTCATGTAGCTGGCACTGACACAACACATACCATGACAGACTTAAACTTTGTTTTGGTAACAATCAAAATGGAACTTTGTCTTTGACCCTAAAAACACAATCATTCCAAAAACAATCTGAAATGTGGACTGTTGAAAATCTGTTTTTTGGTCAAACATCTCAGATGGGCTTGAGCCAGGAGAAGTTGTAAGCATTTCGGGATGTCAATAACACACAGCAAACAGCCTAAACATTACTGGTCACTGGGGCTTAAACTGCAGATCATTTTATTACTGGTGATGAAGTGAACATATTGCAAGTGAACGCAAAGCAACAAACCCCAGTATGTAAGGGAATGCCTGGTCACAAGCCAGTAAACTGCTTTTAGTTTTTATTTGCTTTTACCTAGTGTTCAACTTTTTTGGAACTGGGTTTGTACCCTTGGAGCTTTAAAGTAACTCTGTAATGACACATCTGAGTATCGCCTAAGCTCGGCAGGGTGGTAGTTCTTCAGTTATGAAGTATATAAAATTTTAAACTTGACAATTTGTAGATGGCACGATGTGAAAAAGTGCTCTAGGTAAAAGTACTCACGTTGTCGTGTTTGAAAAAGCACAACATGCGAAGCTCCCTAAAAACCCGCTTGCAGGAGACCAGATTCTGGAAGACGTTTGGCATCTTCTTGAGGGCCACCTTTCGGCCATCACGGGGGTCCGTCACTGACCTGGTGGATAAATACAGTGGATATGGTTTCGCTTACAGTTGAAGCAAATAGTTTTGTTTTTTTGTAAAGGTTACCTGACAAACTGTAGAAGAGTAAATATAACATTGCTATGCATTTGTAATATCATTAATCAGATCAAATGTACCTTTCTGAATAAATTACAGAAAATAATTATTCATTTTAATTATATTATTTAAAAGTTAAGACTTCATGCAGAATATAAGTGGATTTGTGATACTGTGATACAACAGTAAACCAAATAAATGTGTTTTATTCTAATTTAGTAAAAATTGTGTGTTGCAGTGGTGGCTAATAACTATTTAGTGTTCCAACAGAAACAAACCTTGCATGACTAAAATTAGTTTCTTGTAATAGTACACTTGATAAAAATTGTTAATGATGAATTCAGGAATTATTACATTATTAAATGTACTACAGAACATTCTAAACTTTACAGTGATGCTTATGCATAGGACATCGCCAAATGAACAGATAAAAAGCCATCAACATCTTAGTTCAGTGACTTTTTTTTACCACACCTTTCAGTGGTTTAGCTGTAGAATGTATAATGGGTAAAGTGAACAATTTTAGTCTTGTTAAACTTTTATATGTATCTTTTCAGTAGCAGTGATCCTGTGGATATAGCAGACTGCCAGGGTCATCATCACAGTGGTGATTGGACACTGTTGTGCTGATACACGCTCACAACCTAAATAAAACCAGGTCAGTGATTACTCTTCCTCACTGATAGACTGTTTGCTGGTAGTGAACTTCTGTACTGGGAATAGTACAAAGCATAATTTATGCATCAGTAAATGTCATTTTGCTCTGATAGACAGGTAGTAAGAAACTGACCTTGTTGAGCTGAGAACTGTCCACAACCTAAATATTACCTTGTAAGCGGTGGTCCGCGCTACAATATACAAAAAACAAAGGTTCGTGAAAAAACAAGTTTCTGGAGTGACTACACTTACCAGACCACCCCGAAAGCTCCGTAGCCGATGGGTCTATCAGGCTCCATCTCGGCTGGGCTGGGCACCTCGCTGGCCGTATTGCTGTGAGGCTGAGGCACCGCTGCTCCCCCGCCTGTGCTTCCTCCGATATTTGTCGGGTGTCGAGGAGTCTCGGCGGGTTGACTGGGTCCAGCTGGGTTTTGGGGGGCGTTTGGACCGCTGCAAGTTGCGTTATTGCCTGTTGAGTTGTTTACACAGAAATATTTGTGTCCCAGGGTCGACCCCGGGAACAAGTTTCCACACAGTGCGGGCCGGGAGCCATGAAACGCCATTATGTTAAAGCGAACCGGCGATGCGGGAGTTTTGGCTACGTGATATTACTCCCATTAAAACACTATTGTAAAAGTGGAAAACTTCAAATACACGCAAGTTAAAACATTAATTATTTGAACGGCAAGGAATTGATCTTGGGTAACACCATTCAATCCAAGCTGTTAAAAGTTTTTTCAGAGAAACTGACTAAATGAGGTAGCTACTGTGTAGTTTGACGCTTAGCGGAATGGACCACTACGAGGAAGCATGTGACTCCTGAAACAAGGAAACTAAATAATAATTGAGACGCGGCTAACTATCCGGTCAGAGCCAGTCCTAGAGTTTTGTCTAGCTAAGCTATCGGCTAGTCAGTTGTGTATACTATACGACGTCCAGTGCAGCAAAGTAACAACTGACATTAACTTGAGCAACAGAATGCATACAAATTGTGAATAACTGGTGAAAACAAGCGTTGCGTTCATATTTAGATTTACATATCTGTGAATATTTGTCTGAAGAGAATATGCAAATTGTTCAGACGTATGGCATTGGTTTTCCAGTGCGATGTTAGCTAATCATCTTTGTTTGCTAGCTAACGTTAGCTCAGCTGTGCGACCCAGGTTAGCCGGTTAATGAAACATGTAGCAGCTTTGATTTTTGCTTTGTACATGCAGAGTGTATCTTTATATATGTTTCTAGATTAACAAATATATGTCGATGCCTAAAAATAATCTAAACCGCTTCCATATAAAGATATGTTTATAGTTAGCCGACTTGCTAAAGCTAGACTACTTCCATGCAAGCCGGCTCATATAAACGCTGCAATCACCCGACATTATTCGACCAAAATAAGCATTATTTTTAATTGGCTGTTATACTCAATCGCCGTGTTAACAGGTATTCCCTCAACTTGTTCCAGTGGAGTCCTGGCCCCTTCCTTTCGCTTTATCTGCAATCAGCTGTTGGAAACACTAGCGCTTGGAGTCGATTCCAAAATAAATCGGTTCCCTAATTGTAAAAGAGAGTCGACTCCGAAACGAGTCGTTGATTCGACAGATTCCTTATTATTCTTTTTTAGTAAGAAACATTTATTTTCATTATTAGATATGTAGCAAGAATTTAAATGATTACAAAAATTAAATAATAAAATTCTTAAAATGACGAATCTATAACATGGATCCATTTAACAAGACAAATTTTCTTGTTGCAGTTTACATTTGTAATTTTAGATTTTTGAGTTTTTAAAAACAATGTTCTATTTTGTTAGTTTTCTGAAATTTGATGTTTTTAATAACAGTAATTACCTTACTGCACTCCACAAAGATTCATGCTTTTAATGTATTTGATCACAAATACATTATCACAAACCAGAGAACACAAAAAAGCGCATTTATGAAGAGGTAAGTTAAGCAAAACCTAAGAAAATGTTAATATTTTATTTTTCATACTTTTTACCAAAATACTGTAGTGCATTTAAAACCCACTGAATCTCCCCCAACCCCCCTAATGGAATCGATTCCTGGAATTGGAGTCAAATCCAACATTTCTGGAACCGAACAGCGGTGGGAAACAGTGTAAGAAAGGAGGAGTTGGAGGCTGGATTAGTAGTGGAAAAAAGCAGAGAAATAGAATGGGGGAGGGTAGCACTACCGGTGTAAACAAGAAAAAGAGGCCAAATAAATTTAACCATTCAGTGCCCTTATTTTACTAAATCTCTTTTTCTTTATTGTAATACATTTCTTAAATACATCTATAATATTACAAAGGACATAATAGAGAATAACGCCGGACTTCTATCGAATTTCGTTGTGGCAACACAGAATTCACCCACAACTGCATACCAAAATACCAAATAATAAGCCGAGTGATTAAATGTTGCATCAATAACTACTCAATATGCATTTAAATACTTTAGGCTTTTTTTTTTTACTTTACTGTTAAATGATTTTTTATGAATGGTGTTTGTGGTCCTGTAAACAAGAAAACAATAAACTGTGTAATCCAACATTCAAACACTGTATATTTTACTTATTAAGTTTTGAAAGATTTCTCTTTTGAAATAGGTGTGAAAGAAATGAGAAAGCAATTAGGTTAATCCTCCTCTTTCATAAAAGAAACCTGGATGGGCTTATAACGCAACTGCACGAGTGCTTCACTGTCACAAGCATCTGGTTTGCAGTGCAAAACAAAAGTTTTTGGCAATGGAATATGACTTAGTTACTTCTTTATACTCAAAGTAGCTTCTTTAAAAATGGCCTCCAATAGTTCTAAAGCTTGTCTCAAGTAGCCTGTGCTAAAGAGGACATATGCTGAAGGCCAGTCTTCACACAGCACACATTGTGCTATGAACCACAGTTGTGCTGAGGCAGTGTGATTTCCTACATTTGTTAGCAGAATAGTATATGCTACTTTTGCCATGCAAAACTTCAACCTAGTCTGCAAGGCTGCATAATATAATTATCACACAGAAACCACAACAAATTTCAGAAATGTTTAACTGAAACTAACTTTTTTTAATCTGATTCATTAACAAAATTAATTTCCATTAGGTAACAATCACATTTTGTTTTAAAAGTGGATAACATACAATTACCAGAAGAGTCAGTATGAGTGTCCTTTCACTCTGTTAAGTCCTCATCCTTTCCGCTATATAAAATACAGCAACCCATTAATAAATGCACTTACCAGAATTATGTGGATGCCTGACCATAGGCTTGTTGTGCAGCTGTAACAGCCTTACTGTTCTGGAATTACTTTTCACAAGATGTTGTGGAGTGGCCGTGGGAATTAGTACTTAGATAGCCAAAAAAAACCATTTGTGAGGTCAAGCACTATGTTTAATGAACACCTGGCTCACAATCTGTGTTCCAATCTATCCCAAAGGTATTCAGTAGGGTTAAGTTTAGGGCTTTATGCAGGCCACTGGAAACCTTCACACTATAAAGTCATCAAACCATGTCTTGACAGACCACACTTTGTGCACAGTCATACTAAAACAGTAAAGAACAACCTGGTGACACACATTTGGAAGCATTGGAACCCATTTACTTCAGTTTTTGTAATATTATTATATTACTTCATTTACAATTGTCACAATGAGCTCCTGTCTCCTACCACGCCTCTTACGTTATTGGTTCCCTTGGACTAATTAGCTCCAGCTGCCCCTATATTAGAGGGGAGCTGGAGAACAGAAGTGGGAACTGTTTTGGCTTATGATGGATTCTGGTTTGCCTTGTTATTAGCTCTTGTTACTAGCTTCGTGTTACTAGCTTCGTGTTATTAGCTCTTGTTACTAGCTTCGTGTTACTAGCTTCTTGTTACTAGCTCTTATTAGCTCTTGTTACTAGCTCTGTGTTACTAACTCTGTTTTGGATATTGTTTTTTAATAAATTCTTGTTTAAAGCGTCTCTGCATGTGTGTCTGCCCCTTTGTCTGGTCATAGCCCCCTTGTGACATAATAAGGACACAGCGAGATGTTGGTTCAGGAATTCCCTGAATTTTGCTCCATGAGGTTTCCTCAGACCTTCCCGCTCTGTAGGCCAGCTCTTTATGATGGAAGCGACCCTTGGGTTAAGGGCTTCCTTCTTCAGAGCCAGCTCTACCTGCAAGACCTTCTTGACCCTCAGCCTACTGAAACACAAAAGGTATTGTTTATGATGTCTCGGCTGAGGGGCACTGCTCAAGAATGGGCTAGGCAGCTCTGGTCTGATAGGGGAGCTGAGCTGAACTCGGTTAAAGTGTTTGAGGGCCTCATGAGAACCAAATTTACAGGAAGGAACCCTTACAGGTTTGGTTTAGGGAAGTTTACCCAACCTCCCATGCCCATTGGAGACGCTCCACATAGCAAAGCGCCCACTGTAGCTTATTCCCAGCATCCAATGCCTGCTGGGGATGTTAGGATTCCCCCGGTGCCCACTGATGATGTGGTCTGGGTGCCAGTGCCCGCTAAAAATGCTTGTGACCATCCCACGTCTACGTTAGGAGCCAGTCAGGATCGTGAGTTTAGTTTTGTTCCTTGTAATAACCCCAAAGGCTCCGGGGGTCCTTCTGTTTGTTCTTTGCCAGTTCGGTTAGTTTCTAGTTCATCGGCCTCTGACTGTCCTAAGGGTAATTTAGCAGTTCAGAAGACCATATATGCTGTGTTTGTAGTTTTGGGCTCTCCAGCCACCCAGTCAGTGTCAAGCAGTTCCAAGTTCTCACCAGTTAAATCTCCAGGCTCCAAGCAGCTGATTCAAGACGCCTCACCAGGCTCCAAGCAGCTGATTTAAGATGCCACACCAGGCTCCAAGCAGCTGATTCAAGACGCCTCACCAGGCTCCAAGCAGCTCTTCAGGGTCCTTGCAGCTGATTACGGACTCTTCTCCAGGGTCCTCGCAGCTAACACCTGACGCCTGTTCTCCAGAGTCCTCGCAGCTGATTCAAGTTTCTCCAGGTTTCTCGCAGCTGACTCCGGACGCTTCTCCAGGGTCCTCGCAGCTGACTCCGGATGCCTCTTCTGGTCCCCGGCACTTCTGATCACTCGTCGGTGCCTACAGGTGGCGCTTCAGGTCTCAAGTCGGCACCTCAAGTGGGTGCCTCAGGCTCCTCATTGGCGCCCCCTAAAGGCGCTCCAGGTCTTTTATCTGCGCTCACAGGCAGCGCTTTTGGTCTCCTGTCGGCAGCCTGCATTCCAGCACTTGTCATGCCTGCCTCAGGACTTAATGAATGACTGAAGGACCTCCTTGTTTTTGTTGTTTGTTTGTGAAGGCACTCCAGGAGTAGTGCCTTCAGGAGGGGGCTTCTGTCACAATGAGCTCCTGTGTGCCACACCCCCCCTCTCCGTGAGCACACTCTGTCTCCTACCATGCCTCTTACGTTATTGGTTCCAGCTACCCCTATATTAGAGGGGAGCTGGAGAACAGAAGTGGGAGCTATTTTGGCTTTTGATGGATTCTGGTTTGCCCTGTTATTAGCTCTTGTTACTAGCTCCGTGTTACTAGCTCTGTTTTGGATATTGTTTTTCAAAAAAATCTTGTTTAAAGCATCTCTGCGTGTGTGTCCGCCCCTTTGTCTGGTCATAGCCCCCTCGTGACAAAAATGATAAATTTTAAACCTTTTGTGAAAAAAAATAAATAAATTAATTATCCCCCACCTGACAACAGGGGTTTTAAACTCCTTAGAGTATAACCAACTGTCTCCTGAAAATTCCAGTACTAGTATTGCATGGTAACACAAATATTTAACCAACACACACCAAGTTGGGAGACAGATACTAAAACATTTTAGAGGCTTTAACTATATATCACCAACACCTTGCCTACACCAGGATGCCCCTTCAGGGACACTACCTATAGCCAAATACTGGGACTTAGTCTTGAGATGCATGTGACAATCTTATAGGATGACGAGAAAAAAAGTCGTTGTTTGCATTTTCCAAAAAAATATAAAATAAAAGATCCTGTCGCCATTTGGGGAAAGGTTTTATGGTCAGATGAAACCAACATTAAACTTTTTGGACTGAGCAAGTGCAATGCTTGGTGAAAACCAAACACAGCGCACCACAGTGTTTTAGATAGCGTTAGGCATGCAAGCACACGTTTATCAGGTGTTGCTTTAATAGAACACTAAAAAAGGCAAAATTTGTTTTAAAGATCTTTCAAAACTACCAAGATTGATCACTATTTCCTTTACTACTGTAAGTAGTATACTATTTATAACCTTGGTTTCTGGATGTGGCCATATTGTGACCTAGCAAGGGCTTGATTTTCCACTTGAGAATGTAATTCATGAGTATACCCCTTGATTAATTAAAGTAGGTATAATTGGGTGCACAATTGTCTTTTGTACATTGATTAATTTAGTGTCACAGAGACAGCAACAAAGATTTGGCGCACAACAAGGCTTCAAACACAAACATAGGTCAAATAATAGAGCATTATGCAGTTTCTCAAGCAACGTCCAACATTCACTTCCTATTTAAAAAATTAAGATAAATCAACATCAATGACAGTTCTTAAAACAGTTCCCTAAATCCACATGTAATAAACAATACATATGATTCCTATGTTGTAGCTTTAACTATAAACGGTACCTTTACAGGCATCAGTAATTTATGGCATGTGATGATACAGCATTTAATATTCTCATTTACAAATCTCCTCTTAAAGGCAGCTTACTGTTATATGTGAGACAATTTGAAAATCTTTTTTGAATACTGCAAGAAATTCAAATTAGGGAATCAATTGGATAGTTAAAATCATAATTCATTGTAACATTCTAATATTACTGATCACTAAAGACATGGTATAAATAAATTGGGACAACACTTGATGGCCTTTATTTCACTGAGACCTCTCCCTTAAAATAGAACTGACATAACTGGGTGGCATATCACCCCCTAACTCAGTAGTCCATTATCCATAAGGACTGTCTGCATGTCTGTCAGTGGTTGAAATGCATGGATGATTTCTAGAGTTCTCAGACTTGCTGTTAAAATGTCTTTAGCTCTTGTTGACTGCTTGCAGACTGTGAGGCAGCATAGATGGAGGGGTTAAACTTCCAACTAGTATTTCGGATGAAACTTGCAGGACAGCCTAGGGAGAGATCAAAAGAATAATTAGGCAGGTAAATATGTCAAGTAAGTAGCTATTAAATCTTTTCCTTGTTTACATACATTTTTTATTTCAATATTACAGCAGCTTGCATAAAGCTCTAAGTTATGATTACAGAATTTTGGCCAACAATGAATTCATAATTACAAAATCACAATCATTAATTCAAATGTGATATTACACAATGGAAGCTTTAGTAAAAACACAAAAGTAATTTAACACAAATATCAACTCTGTAACAAATAAAATAAACTGGCCATTACTCAGTTAACCAGTTCACACCAAATTACAGTTACATTCCAAACTTAGTTAATTGAACACAGCCAGGTTTTATTTCAGCCAACATAATATCGCTCTTACTTACCTTTAATCTTATGATTAAAGTCAAGCAATGACTATAAAAGTTTATACACCAACACTTTGCCGTAAAAATTTTAGACAATTTGCAAAGACTCAATAAAAACTGAGGGCTAACTGGGTTATGCCAAAAACAAAAGCAAGTTTACTAACTTTCATCTAAACAACTGAAAAGAAACAGGGAGTTTTGGAGTGGCCTAGTCAAATTAT
>NW_026947144.1:22500-35166 GCF_030014385.1 Trichomycterus rosablanca | reverse complement strand
TATCTATCTATCTATCTATCTATCTATCTATCTATCTATCTAATCTTTAAAGTATCTATCTATCTATCTATCTATCTATCTATCTATCTATCTATCTATCTATCTATCTATCTATCTATCTATCTATCTATCTATCTAATCTTTAAAGTATCTATCTATCTATCTATCTATCTATCTATCTATCTATCTATCTATCTATCTATCTATCTATCTATCTATCTATCTAATCTTTAAATCTATCTATCTATCTATCTATCTATCTATCTATCTATCTATCTATCTATCTATCTATCTATCTATCTATCTATCTATCTATCTAATCTTTAAAGTATCTATCTATCTATCTATCTATCTATCTATCTATCTATCTATCTATCTATCTATCTATCTATCTATCTATCTATCTATCTATCTATCTATCTATCTAATCTTATCTATCTATCTATCTATCTATCTATCTATCTATCTATCTATCTATCTATCTATCTATCTATCTATCTATCTATCTATCTATCTAATCTTTAAAGTATCTATCTATCTATCTATCTATCTATCTATCTATCTATCTATCTATCTATCTATCTATCTATCTATCTATCTATCTATCTATCTATCTATCTAATCTTTAAAGTATCTATCTATCTATCTATCTATCTATCTATCTATCTATCTATCTATCTATCTATCTATCTATCTATCTATCTATCTATCTATCTATCTATCTATCTATCTATCTATCTATCTATCTATCTATCTATCTATCTATCTATCTATCTATCTATCTATCTATCTATCTAATCTTTAAATCTATCTATCTATCTATCTATCTATCTATCTATCTATCTATCTATCTATCTATCTATCTATCTATCTATCTATCTATCTATCTATCTATCTATCTATCTATCTATCTAATCTTTAAAGTATCTATCTATCTATCTATCTATCTATCTATCTATCTATCTATCTATCTATCTATCTATCTATCTATCTATCTATCTATCTATCTATCTATCTATTTAAATTATCTATCTATCTATCTATCTATCTATCTATCTATCTATCTATCTATCTATCTATCTATCTATCTATCTATCTATCTAATCTTTAAAGTATCTATCTATCTATCTATCTATCTATCTATCTATCTATCTATCTATCTATCTATCTATCTATCTATCTATCTATCTATCTATCTATCTATCTATCTAATCTTTAAAGTATCTATCTATCTATCTATCTATCTATCTATCTATCTATCTATCTATCTATCTATCTATCTATCTATCTATCTATCTATCTATCTATCTATCTATCTATCTATCTATCTATCTATCTATCTATCTATCTATCTATCTATCTATCTATCTATCTATCTATCTATCTATCTATCTATCTATCTATCTATCTATCTATCTATCTATCTATCTATCTATCTATCTATCTATCTATCTATCTATCTATCTATCTAATCTTTAAAGTATCTATCTATCTATCTATCTATCTATCTATCTATCTATCTAATCTTTAAAGTATCTATCTATCTATCTATCTATCTATCTATCTATCTATCTATCTATCTATCTATCTATCTATCTATCTATCTATCTATCTATCTATCTATCTATCTATCTATCTAATTTTAAAATTATCTATCTATCTATCTATCTATCTATCTATCTATCTATCTATCTATCTATCTATCTATCTATCTATCTATCTATCTATCTATCTAATCTTTAAAGTATCTATCTATCTATCTATCTATCTATCTATCTATCTATCTATCTATCTATCTATCTATCTATCTATCTATCTATCTATCTATCTATCTAATCTTTAAAGTATCTATCTATCTATCTATCTATCTATCTATCTATCTATCTATCTATCTATCTATCTATCTATCTATCTACCTACCTACCTACCTACTACCTATCTACCTACCTACCTACTTATTTATCTATCTATCTATCTATCTATCTATCTATCTATCTATCTATCTATCTATCTATCTATCTATCTATCTATCTATCTATCTATCTATCTATCTATCTATCTATCTAATCTTTAAAGTATCTATCTATCTATCTATCTATCTATCTATCTATCTATCTATCTATCTATCTATCTATCTATCTATCTATCTATCTATCTATCTATCTATCTATCTATCTATCTAATCTTTAAAGTATCTATCTATCTATCTATCTATCTATCTATCTATCTATCTATCTATCTATCTATCTATCTATCTATCTATCTATCTATCTAATCTTTAAAGTATCTATCTATCTATCTATCTATCTATCTATCTATCTATCTATCTATCTATCTATCTATCTATCTATCTATCTATCTATCTATCTATCTAATCTTTAAATTATCTATCTATCTATCTATCTATCTATCTATCTATCTATCTATCTATCTATCTATCTATCTATCTATCTATCTATCTATCTATCTATCTATCTAATCTTTAAAGTATCTATCTATCTATCTATCTATCTATCTATCTATCTATCTATCTATCTATCTATCTATCTATCTATCTATCTATCTATCTATCTAATCTTTAAAGTATCTATCTATCTATCTATCTATCTATCTATCTATCTATCTATCTATCTATCTATCTATCTATCTAATCTTTAAAGTATCTATCTATCTATCTATCTATCTATCTATCTATCTATCTATCTATCTATCTATCTATCTATCTATCTATCTATCTATCTATCTATCTAATCTTTAAAGTATCTATCTATCTATCTATCTATCTATCTATCTATCTATCTATCTATCTATCTATCTATCTATCTATCTATCTATCTATCTATCTATCTATCTATCTATCTAATCTTTAAAGTATCTATCTATCTATCTATCTATCTATCTATCTATCTATCTATCTATCTATCTGTCTGTCTATCTGTCTGTCTGTCTGTCTGTCTGTCTGTCTGTCTATCTATCTATCTATCTATCTATCTATCTATCTATCTATCTATCTATCTATCTAATCTTTAAAGTATCTATCTATCTATCTATCTATCTATCTATCTATCTATCTATCTATCTATCTATCTATCTATCTATCTATCTAATCTTTAAAGTATCTATCTATCTATCTATCTATCTATCTATCTATCTATCTATCTATCTATCTATCTATCTATCTATCTATCTATCTATCTATCTATCTATCTAATTTTAAAATTATCTATCTATCTATCTATCTATCTATCTATCTATCTATCTATCTATCTATCTATCTATCTATCTATCTATCTATCTATCTATCTAATCTTTAAAGTATCTATCTATCTATCTATCTATCTATCTATCTATCTATCTATCTATCTATCTATCTATCTATCTATCTATCTATCTATCTAATCTTTAAAGTATCTATCTATCTATCTATCTATCTATCTATCTATCTATCTATCTATCTATCTATCTATCTATCTATCTAATCTTTAAAGTATCTATCTATCTATCTATCTATCTATCTATCTATCTATCTATCTATCTATCTATCTATCTATCTATCTATCTATCTATCTATCTATCTATCTAATCTTTAAATTATCTATCTATCTATCTATCTATCTATCTATCTATCTATCTATCTATCTATCTATCTATCTATCTATCTATCTATCTATCTATCTATCTATCTATCTAATCTTTAAAGTATCTATCTATCTATCTATCTATCTATCTATCTATCTATCTATCTATCTATCTATCTATCTATCTATCTATCTATCTATCTATCTAATCTTTAAAGTATCTATCTATCTATCTATCTATCTATCTATCTATCTATCTATCTATCTATCTATCTATCTATCTATCTATCTATCTATCTATCTATCTATCTATCTATCTATCTAATCTTTAAAGTATCTATCTATCTATCTATCTATCTATCTATCTATCTATCTATCTATCTATCTATCTATCTATCTATCTATCTATCTAATTTTAAAATTATCTATCTATCTATCTATCTATCTATCTATCTATCTATCTATCTATCTATCTATCTATCTATCTATCTATCTATCTATCTATCTATCTATCTAATCTTTAAAGTATCTATCTATCTATCTATCTATCTATCTATCTATCTATCTATCTATCTATCTATCTATCTATCTATCTATCTATCTATCTATCTATCTATCTATCTAATCTTTAAAGTATCTATCTATCTATCTATCTATCTATCTATCTATCTATCTATCTATCTATCTATCTATCTGTCTGTCTGTCTATCTGTCTGTCTGTCTGTCTGTCTGTCTGTCTGTCTGTCTTCTGTCTGTCTGTCTATCTATCTATCTATCTATCTATCTATCTATCTATCTATCTATCTATCTATCTATCTATCTATCTATCTATCTATCTAATTTAAATTATCTATCTATCTATCTATCTATCTATCTATCTATCTATCTATCTATCTATCTATCTATCTATCTATCTATCTATCTATCTATCTATCTATCTATCTAATCTTTAAAGTATCTATCTATCTATCTATCTATCTATCTATCTATCTATCTATCTATCTATCTATCTATCTATCTATCTATCTATCTATCTATCTATCTATCTATCTAATTTTAAAATTATCTATCTATCTATCTATCTATCTATCTATCTATCTATCTATCTATCTATCTATCTATCTATCTATCTATCTATCTATCTATCTATCTATCTATCTAATCTTTAAAGTATCTATCTATCTATCTATCTATCTATCTATCTATCTATCTATCTATCTATCTATCTATCTATCTATCTATCTATCTAATCTTTAAAGTATCTATCTATCTATCTATCTATCTATCTATCTATCTATCTATCTATCTATCTATCTATCTATCTATCTATCTAATTTTAAAATTATCTATCTATCTATCTATCTATCTATCTATCTATCTATCTATCTATCTATCTATATATCTATCTATCTATCTATCTATCTATCTATCTATCTAATCTTTAAAGTATCTATCTATCTATCTATCTATCTATCTATCTATCTATCTATCTATCTATCTATCTATCTATCTATCTATCTATCTAATCTTTAAAGTATCTATCTATCTATCTATCTATCTATCTATCTATCTATCTATCTATCTATCTATCTATCTATCTATCTATCTATCTATCTAATTTTAAAATTATCTATCTATCTATCTATCTATCTATCTATCTATCTATCTATCTATCTATCTATCTATCTATCTATCTATCTATCTATCTATCTAATCTTTAAAGTATCTATCTATCTATCTATCTATCTATCTATCTATCTATCTATCTATCTATCTATCTATCTATCTATCTATCTATCTATCTATCTATCTATCTATCTATCTAATCTTTAAAGTATCTATCTATCTATCTATCTATCTATCTATCTATCTATCTATCTATCTATCTATCTATCTATCTATCTATCTATCTAATCTTTAAAGTATCTATCTATCTATCTATCTATCTATCTATCTATCTATCTATCTATCTATCTATCTATCTATCTATCTATCTATCTATCTATCTATCTATCTATCTATCTAATCTTTAAATTATCTATCTATCTATCTATCTATCTATCTATCTATCTATCTATCTATCTATCTATCTATCTATCTATCTATCTATCTATCTATCTAATCTTTAAAGTATCTATCTATCTATCTATCTATCTATCTATCTATCTATCTATCTATCTATCTATCTATCTATCTATCTATCTATCTATCTATCTAATCTTTAAAGTATCTATCTATCTATCTATCTATCTATCTATCTATCTATCTATCTATCTATCTATCTATCTATCTATCTATCTATCTATCTATCTATCTAATCTTTAAAGTATCTATCTATCTATCTATCTATCTATCTATCTATCTATCTATCTATCTATCTATCTATCTATCTATCTATCTATCTATCTATCTAATCTTTAAAGTATCTATCTATCTATCTATCTATCTATCTATCTATCTATCTGTCTGTCTGTCTGTCTGTCTGTCTGTCTGTCTGTCTGTCTGTCTGTCTGTCTGTCTGTCTGTCTGTCTGTCTGTCTGTCTGTCTATCTATCTATCTATCTATCTATCTATCTATCTATCTATCTATCTAATTTTAAAATTATCTATCTATCTATCTATCTATCTATCTATCTATCTATCTATCTATCTATCTATCTATCTATCTATCTATCTATCTATCTAATCTTTAAAGTATCTATCTATCTATCTATCTATCTATCTATCTATCTATCTATCTATCTATCTATCTATCTATCTATCTATCTATCTATCTATCTATCTATCTATCTATCTATCTAATTTTAAAATTATCTATCTATCTATCTATCTATCTATCTATCTATCTATCTATCTATCTATCTATCTATCTATCTATCTATCTATCTATCTATCTATCTATCTATCTATCTAATCTTTAAAGTATCTATCTATCTATCTATCTATCTATCTATCTATCTATCTATCTATCTATCTATCTATCTATCTATCTATCTATCTATCTATCTATCTATCTAATCTTTAAAGTATCTATCTATCTATCTATCTATCTATCTATCTATCTATCTATCTATCTATCTATCTATCTATCTATCTATCTATCTATCTATCTATCTATCTATCTAATTTTAAAATTATCTATCTATCTATCTATCTATCTATCTATCTATCTATCTATCTATCTATCTATCTATCTATCTATCTATCTATCTATCTATCTATCTATCTATCTATCTAATCTTTAAAGTATCTATCTATCTATCTATCTATCTATCTATCTATCTATCTATCTATCTATCTAATCTTTAAAGTATCTATCTATCTATCTATCTATCTATCTATCTATCTATCTATCTATCTATCTATCTATCTATCTATCTATCTATCTATCTATCTATCTATCTATCTATCTATCTATCTATCTATCTAATTTTAAAATTATCTATCTATCTATCTATCTATCTATCTATCTATCTATCTATCTATCTATCTATCTATCTATCTATCTATCTATCTATCTATCTATCTATCTATCTATCTAATCTTTAAAGTATCTATCTATCTATCTATCTATCTATCTATCTATCTATCTATCTATCTATCTATCTATCTATCTATCTATCTATCTATCTAATCTTTAAAGTATCTATCTATCTATCTATCTATCTATCTATCTATCTATCTATCTATCTATCTATCTATCTATCTATCTACCTACCTACCTACCTACCTACCTACCTACCTACCTACCTACTTATTTATCTATCTATCTATCTATCTATCTATCTATCTATCTATCTATCTATCTATCTATCTATCTATCTATCTATCTATCTATCTATCTATCTATCTATCTATCTAATCTTTAAAGTATCTATCTATCTATCTATCTATCTATCTATCTATCTATCTATCTATCTATCTATCTATCTATCTATCTATCTATCTATCTATCTATCTATCTATCTATCTATCTATCATCTAATCTTTAAAGTATCTATCTATCTATCTATCTATCTATCTATCTATCTATCTATCTATCTATCTATCTATCTATCTATCTAATCTTTAAAGTATCTATCTATCTATCTATCTATCTATCTATCTATCTATCTATCTATCTATCTATCTATCTAATCTTTAAATTATCTATCTATCTATCTATCTATCTATCTATCTATCTATCTATCTATCTATCTATCTATCTATCTATCTATCTATCTATCTATCTATCTATCTATCTATCTATCTATCTATCTATCTAATCTTTAAAGTATCTATCTATCTATCTATCTATCTATCTATCTATCTATCTATCTATCTATCTATCTATCTATCTATCTATCTATCTATCTATCTATCTATCTATCTATCTATCTATCTAATCTTTAAAGTATCTATCTATCTATCTATCTATCTATCTATCTATCTATCTATCTATCTATCTATCTATCTATCTATCTAATCTTTAAAGTATCTATCTATCTATCTATCTATCTATCTATCTATCTATCTATCTATCTATCTATCTATCTATCTATCTATCTATCTATCTATCTATCTATCTATCTAATCTTTAAAGTATCTATCTATCTATCTATCTATCTATCTATCTATCTATCTATCTATCTATCTATCTATCTATCTATCTATCTATCTATCTATCTATCTATCTATCTAATCTTTAAAGTATCTATCTATCTATCTATCTATCTATCTATCTATCTATCTGTCTGTCTGTCTGTCTGTCTGTCTGTCTGTCTGTCTGTCTGTCTGTCTGTCTGTCTGTCTATCTATCTATCTATCTATCTATCTATCTATCTATCTATCTATCTAATCTTTAAAGTATCTATCTATCTATCTATCTATCTATCTATCTATCTATCTATCTATCTATCTATCTATCTATCTATCTATCTATCTATCTATCTATCTAATCTTTAAAGTATCTATCTATCTATCTATCTATCTATCTATCTATCTATCTATCTATCTATCTATCTATCTATCTATCTATCTATCTATCTAATTTTAAAATTATCTATCTATCTATCTATCTATCTATCTATCTATCTATCTATCTATCTATCTATCTATCTATCTATCTAATCTTTAAAGTATCTATCTATCTATCTATCTATCTATCTATCTATCTATCTATCTATCTATCTATCTATCTATCTATCTATCTATCTATCTAATCTTTAAAGTATCTATCTATCTATCTATCTATCTATCTATCTATCTATCTATCTATCTATCTATCTATCTATCTATCTATCTATCTATCTAATCTTTAAAGTATCTATCTATCTATCTATCTATCTATCTATCTATCTATCTATCTATCTATCTATCTATCTATCTATCTATCTATCTATCTATCTATCTAATCTTTAAATTATCTATCTATCTATCTATCTATCTATCTATCTATCTATCTATCTATCTATCTATCTATCTATCTATCTATCTATCTATCTATCTATCTATCTATCTAATCTTTAAAGTATCTATCTATCTATCTATCTATCTATCTATCTATCTATCTATCTATCTATCTATCTATCTATCTATCTATCTATCTATCTATCTATCTATCTAATCTTTAAAGTATCTATCTATCTATCTATCTATCTATCTATCTATCTATCTATCTATCTATCTATCTATCTATCTATCTATCTATCTATCTATCTAATCTTTAAAGTATCTATCTATCTATCTATCTATCTATCTATCTATCTATCTATCTATCTATCTATCTATCTATCTATCTATCTATCTATCTATCTATCTATCTATCTATCTATCTATCTATCTAATCTTTAAAGTATCTATCTATCTATCTATCTATCTATCTATCTATCTATCTGTCTGTCTGTCTGTCTGTCTGTCTGTCTGTCTGTCTGTCTGTCTGTCTGTCTGTCTGTCTGTCTGTCTGTCTGTCTGTCTATCTATCTATCTATCTATCTATCTATCTATCTATCTATCTATCTATCTATCTATCTATCTATCTATCTATCTATCTAATTTTAAAATTATCTATCTATCTATCTATCTATCTATCTATCTATCTATCTATCTATCTATCTATCTATCTATCTATCTATCTATCTAATTTTAAAATTATCTATCTATCTATCTATCTATCTATCTATCTATCTATTTATCTATCTATCTATCTATCTATCTATCTATCTAATCTTTAAAGTATCTATCTATCTATCTATCTATCTATCTATCTATCTATCTATCTATCTATCTATCTATCTATCTATCTATCTATCTATCTATCTATCTATCTATCTATCTAATTTTAAAATTATCTATCTATCTATCTATCTATCTATCTATCTATCTATCTATCTATCTATCTATCTATCTATCTATCTATCTATCTATCTATCTATCTATCTATCTATCTAATCTTTAAAGTATCTATCTATCTATCTATCTATCTATCTATCTATCTATCTATCTATCTATCTATCTATCTATCTATCTATCTATCTATCTATCTATCTATCTATCTATCTATCTATCTATCTATCTATCTAATCTTTAAAGTATCTATCTATCTATCTATCTATCTATCTATCTATCTATCTATCTATCTATCTATCTATCTATCTATCTATCTATCTATCTATCTATCTATCTATCTAATTTTAAAATTATCTATCTATCTATCTATCTATCTATCTATCTATCTATCTATCTATCTATCTATCTATCTATCTATCTATCTATCTATCTATCTATCTATCTATCTATCTAATCTTTAAAGTATCTATCTATCTATCTATCTATCTATCTATCTATCTATCTATCTATCTATCTATCTATCTATCTAATCTTTAAAGTATCTATCTATCTATCTATCTATCTATCTATCTATCTATCTATCTATCTATCTATCTATCTATCTATCTATCTATCTAATTTTAAAATTATCTATCTATCTATCTATCTATCTATCTATCTATCTATCTATCTATCTATCTATCTATCTATCTATCTATCTATCTATCTATCTATCTATCTAATCTTTAAAGTATCTATCTATCTATCTATCTATCTATCTATCTATCTATCTATCTATCTATCTATCTATCTATCTATCTATCTATCTATCTATCTATCTATCTATCTAATCTTTAAAGTATCTATCTATCTATCTATCTATCTATCTATCTATCTATCTATCTATCTATCTATCTATCTATCTATCTACCTACCTACCTACCTACCTACCTACCTACCTACCTACCTACCTACCTACCTACTTATTTATCTATCTATCTATCTATCTATCTATCTATCTATCTATCTATCTATCTATCTATCTATCTATCTATCTATCTATCTATCTATCTATCTATCTATCTATCTATCTATCTAATCTTTAAAGTATCTATCTATCTATCTATCTATCTATCTATCTATCTATCTATCTATCTATCTATCTATCTATCTATCTATCTATCTATCTATCTATCTATCTATCTATCTATCTAATCTTTAAAGTATCTATCTATCTATCTATCTATCTATCTATCTATCTATCTATCTATCTATCTATCTATCTATCTATCTATCTATCTATCTATCTATCTATCTATCTATCTATCTATCTAATCTTTAAAGTATCTATCTATCTATCTATCTATCTATCTATCTATCTATCTATCTATCTATCTATCTATCTATCTATCTATCTATCTATCTATCTATCTATCTATCTATCTATCTAATCTTTAAAGTATCTATCTATCTATCTATCTATCTATCTATCTATCTATCTATCTATCTATCTATCTATCTATCTATCTATCTATCTATCTATCTATCTATCTAATCTTTAAAGTATCTATCTATCTATCTATCTATCTATCTATCTATCTATCTATCTATCTATCTATCTATCTATCTATCTATCTATCTATCTATCTAATCTTTAAAGTATCTATCTATCTATCTATCTATCTATCTATCTATCTATCTATCTATCTATCTATCTATCTATCTATCTATCTATCTATCTATCTATCTATCTATCTAATCTTTAAAGTATCTATCTATCTATCTATCTATCTATCTATCTATCTATCTATCTATCTATCTATCTATCTATCTATCTGTCTGTCTGTCTGTCTGTCTGTCTGTCTGTCTGTCTGTCTGTCTGTCTGTCTGTCTATCTATCTATCTATCTATCTATATATCTATCTATCTATCTATCTATCTATCTATCTAATTTTAAAATTATCTATCTATCTATCTATCTATCTATCTATCTATCTATCTATCTATCTATCTATCTATCTATCTAATCTTTAAAGTATCTATCTATCTATCTATCTATCTATCTATCTATCTATCTATCTATCTATCTATCTATCTATCTATCTATCTATCTATCTATCTATCTATCTATCTATCTATCTATCTAATTTTAAAATTATCTATCTATCTATCTATCTATCTATCTATCTATCTATCTATCTATCTATCTATCTATCTATCTATCTATCTATCTATCTATCTATCTAATCTTTAAAGTATCTATCTATCTATCTATCTATCTATCTATCTATCTATCTATCTATCTATCTATCTATCTATCTATCTATCTATCTATCTATCTATCTAATCTTTAAAGTATCTATCTATCTATCTATCTATCTATCTATCTATCTATCTATCTATCTATCTATCTATCTATCTATCTAATTTTAAAATTATCTATCTATCTATCTATCTATCTATCTATCTATCTATCTATCTATCTATCTATCTATCTATCTATCTATCTATCTATCTATCTATCTATCTATCTATCTATCTATCTATCTATCTATCTAATCTTTAAAGTATCTATCTATCTATCTATCTATCTATCTATCTATCTATCTATCTATCTATCTATCTATCTATCTATCTATCTAATCTTTAAAGTATCTATCTATCTATCTATCTATCTATCTATCTATCTATCTATCTATCTATCTATCTATCTATCTATCTATCTACCTACCTACCTACCTACCTACCTACCTACCTACCTACCTACCTACCTACCTACTTA
>NW_026947144.1:5000-7500 GCF_030014385.1 Trichomycterus rosablanca | reverse complement strand
TATCTATCTATCTATCTATCTATCTATCTAATCTTTAAAGTATCTATCTATCTATCTATCTATCTATCTATCTATCTATCTATCTATCTATCTATCTATCTATCTATCTATCTATCTATCTATCTAATCTTTAAAGTATCTATCTATCTATCTATCTATCTATCTATCTATCTATCTATCTATCTATCTATCTATCTATCTATCTATCTATCTATCTGTCTGTCTGTCTGTCTGTCTGTCTGTCTGTCTGTCTGTCTGTCTGTCTGTCTGTCTGTCTGTCTGTCTATCTATCTATCTATCTATCTATCTATCTATCTATCTATCTATCTATCTATCTATCTATCTATCTATTCTAATTTTAAAATTATCTATCTATCTATCTATCTATCTATCTATCTATCTATCTATCTATCTATCTATCTATCTATCTATCTATCTATCTATCTATCTATCTATCTAATCTTTAAAGTATCTATCTATCTATCTATCTATCTATCTATCTATCTATCTATCTATCTATCTATCTATCTATCTATCTATCTATCTATCTATCTAATTTTAAAATTATCTATCTATCTATCTATCTATCTATCTATCTATCTATCTATCTATCTATCTATCTATCTATCTATCTATCTATCTAATCTTTAAAGTATCTATCTATCTATCTATCTATCTATCTATCTATCTATCTATCTATCTATCTATCTATCTATCTATCTATCTATCTAATCTTTAAAGTATCTATCTATCTATCTATCTATCTATCTATCTATCTATCTATCTATCTATCTATCTATCTATCTATCTATCTATCTATCTATCTATCTATCTATCTATCTATCTAATTTTAAAATTATCTATCTATCTATCTATCTATCTATCTATCTATCTATCTATCTATCTATCTATCTATCTATCTAATCTTTAAAGTATCTATCTATCTATCTATCTATCTATCTATCTATCTATCTATCTATCTATCTATCTATCTATCTATCTATCTATCTATCTATCTAATCTTTAAAGTATCTATCTATCTATCTATCTATCTATCTATCTATCTATCTATCTATCTATCTATCTATCTATCTATCTATCTACCTACCTACCTACCTACCTACCTACCTACCTACCTACCTACCTACTTATCTATCTATCTATCTATCTATCTATCTATCTATCTATCTATCTATCTATCTATCTATCTATCTATCTATCTATCTATCTATCTATCTATCTATCTATCTATCTAATCTTTAAAGTATCTATCTATCTATCTATCTATCTATCTATCTATCTATCTATCTATCTATCTATCTATCTATCTATCTATCTATCTATCTATCTAATCTTTAAATTATCTATCTATCTATCTATCTATCTATCTATCTATCTATCTATCTATCTATCTATCTATCTATCTATCTATCTATCTATCTATCTAATCTTTAAAGTATCTATCTATCTATCTATCTATCTATCTATCTATCTATCTATCTATCTATCTATCTATCTATCTATCTATCTATCTATCTATCTATCTATCTATCTATCTATCTATCTATCTAATCTTTAAAGTATCTATCTATCTATCTATCTATCTATCTATCTATCTATCTATCTATCTATCTATCTATCTATCTATCTATCTATCTATCTATCTATCTATCTATCTATCTATCTATCTAATCTTTAAAGTATCTATCTATCTATCTATCTATCTATCTATCTATCTATCTATCTATCTATCTATCTATCTATCTATCTATCTATCTATCTATCTAATCTTTAAATTATCTATCTATCTATCTATCTATCTATCTATCTATCTATCTATCTATCTATCTATCTATCTATCTATCTATCTATCTATCTATCTATCTATCTATCTATCTATCTATCTATCTATCTATCTATCTATCTAATCTTTAAAGTATCTATCTATCTATCTATCTATCTATCTATCTATCTATCTATCTATCTATCTATCTATCTATCTATCTATCTAATCTTTAAAGTATCTATCTATCTATCTATCTATCTATCTATCTATCTATCTATCTATCTATCTATCTATCTATCTATCTATCTATCTATCTATCTAATCTTTAAAGTATCTATCTATCTATCTATCTATCTATCTATCTATCTATCTATCTATCTATCTATCTATCTATCTATCTATCTATCTATCTATCTAATCTTTAAAGTATCTATCTATCTATCTATCTATCTATCTATCTATCTATCTATCTATCTATCTATCTATCTATCTATCTATCTATCTATCTGTCTGTCTGTCTGTCTGTCTGTCTGTCTGTCTGTCTGTCTGTCTGTCTGTCTGTCTGTCTGTCTATCTATCTATCTATCTATCTATCTATCTATCTATCTATCTATCTATCTATCTATCTATCTATCTATCTATCTATCTATCTAATTTTAAAATTATCTATCTATCTATCTATCTATCTATCTATCTATCTATCTATCTATCTAT
>NW_026947143.1:0-35167 GCF_030014385.1 Trichomycterus rosablanca | reverse complement strand
AACGGCGTCGATATCTCAAAATGTTTTCAAAAATGAATGGAAGTGAATGGGACAAAATTTCCGGAAAAACGGGCGTGGCGGGTGAACAAGCGGGCGGATCGAAAACCTGTATACAAGCAGTTGATTCCCGTATGGGCCGGACGATTTGGCGTTGGAACGGGGTCGATATCTCGAAAACTGCGGACGAAGAAAGCCGGACAAAAAACGGGCAGAATAATAATAATAATAACTAGAGATGTGCATTTCCGGAGAAAATGCGAGTGTGATTGCCGTGTGCCGGTCGGGCGGGCGCGTATCCTAATGCTTTATCCAACTCGGGGTGTCATCAGTGGGCTTTACGATTTAGAGTTGGAACGGCGTTGATATCTCGAACTTTCAAAAAATGAATGGAAGTGAATGGGAACAAAAACCGGGCGTGGCAGGTGGGTGTGGGTTCGAATCCCCATGCTGTATCTGAGTCGGGGTTACATCAGTGAGCTTTACGATATAGAGTTGGAACGGCGTCGATATCTTGAACTTTCAAAAAATGAATGGAAGTGAATTGGGACAAAAACCGGGCGTGGCAGGTGGGTGTGGGTTCGAATCCCCATGCTGTATCTGAGTCGGGGTTACATCAGGGGGCTTTACAATTTAGAGTTGGAACGGCGTTGATATCTCAAACTTTCAATAAATGAATGGAAGTGAATGGGGACAAAAACCGGGCGTGGCAGGTGGGCGTGGGTTCGAATCCCCAGGCTGTACCCAAGTCGGGGTTACATCAGGGGGCTTTACGATATAGAGTTGGAACGGCGTTGATATCTCGAACTTTCAAAAAATGAATGGAAGTGAATGGGACCAAAAACCGGGCGTGGCAGGTGGGCGTGGGTTCGAATCCCCAGGCTGTACCCAAGTCGGGGTTACATCAGGGGGCTTTACGATATAGAGTTGGAACGGCGTTGATATCTCGAACTTTCAAAAAATGAATGGAAGTGAATGGGACCAAAAACCGGGCGTGGCAGGTGGGCGTGGGTTCGAATCCCCAGGCTGTACCCAAGTCGGGGTTACATCAGGGGGCTTTACGATTTAGAGTTGGAACGGCGTCGATATCTCAAACTTTCAAAAAATGAATGGAAGTGAAAGGGGACAAAAACCGGGCGTGGCAGGTGGGTGTGGGTTCGAATCCCCATGCTGTACCTGAGTCGGGGTTACATCAGTGAGCTTTACGATATAGAGTTGGAACAGCGTCGATATCTCGAACTTTCAAAAAATGAATGGAAGTGAATGGGGACAAAAACCGGGCGTGGCAGGTGGGCGTGGGTTCGAATCCCCATGCTGTACCTGAGTCGGGGTTACATCAGGGGGCTTTACGATATAGAGTTGGAACGGCGTTGATATCTCAAACTTTCAAAAAATGAATGGAAGTGAATGGGGACAAAAACCGGGCGTGGCAGGTGGGTGTGGGTTCGAATCCCCAGGCTGTACCCAAGTCGGGGTTACATCAGGGGGCTTTACGATTTAGAGTTGGAACGGCGTTGATATCTCGAACTTTCAAAAAATGAATGGAAGTGAATGGGACCAAAAACCGGGCGTGGCAGGTGGGCGTGGGTTCGAATCCCCAGGCTGTACCCAAGTCGGGGTAACATCAGGGGGCTTTACGATTTAGAGTTGGAACGGCGTTGATATCTCGAACTTTCAAAAAATGAATGGAAGTGAATGGGACCAAAAACCGGGCGTGGCAGGTGGGTGTGGGTTCGAATCCCCATGCTGTACCTGAGTCGGGGTTACATCAGTGAGCTTTACGATATAGAGTTGGAACGGCGTCGATATCTCGAACTTTCAAAAAATGAATGGAAGTGAATAGGGACAAAAACCGGGCGTGGCAGGTGGGTGTGGGTTCGAATCCCCATGCTGTATCTGAGTCGGGGTTACATCAGTGAGCTTTACGATATAGAGTTGGAACGGCGTCGATATCTCGAACTTTCAAAAAATGAATGGAAGTGAATGGGACCAAAAACCGGGCGTGGCAGGTGGGTGTGGGTTCGAATCCCCATGCTGTATCTGAGTCGGGGTTACATCAGGGGGCTTTACAATTTAGAGTTGGAACGGCGTTTATATCTCAAACTTTCAAAAAATGAATGGAAGTGAATGGGGACAAAAACCGGGCGTGGCAGGTGGGTGTGGGTTCGATTCCCCATGCTGTACCTGAGTCGGGGTTACATCAGTGAGCTTTACGATATAGAGTTGGAACGGCGTCGATATCTCGAACTTTCAAAAAATGAATGGAAGTGAATGGGACCAAAAACCGGGCGTGGCAGGTGGGTGTGGGTTCGAATCCCCATGCTGTATCTGAGTCGGGGTTACATCAGGGGGCTTTACAATTTAGAGTTGGAACGGCGTTTATATCTCAAACTTTCAAAAAATGAATGGAAGTGAATGGGGACAAAAACCGGGCGTGGCAGGTGGGTGTGGGTTCGATTCCCCATGCTGTACCTGAGTCGGGGTTACATCAGTGGGCTTTACAATTTAGAGTTGGAACGGCGTTTATATCTCAAACTTTCAAAAAATGAATGGAAGTGAATGGGGACAAAAACCGGGCGTGGCAGGTGGGTGTGGGTTCGATTCCCCATGCTGTACCTGAGTCGGGGTAACATCAGTGGGCTTTACGATTTAGAGTTGGAACGGCGTTGATATCTCAAACTTTCAAAAAATGAATGGAAGTGAATACGGCCGAAAAACGGGCGTGGCAGGTGGGCATGGGTTCGAATCCCCATGCTGTACTTAAGTCGGGGTTACATCAGGGGGCTTTACAATTTAGAGTTGGAACGGCGTTGATATCTCAAACTTTCAAAAAATGAATGGAAGTGAATAGGGCCGAAAAACGGGCGTGGCAGGTGGCCATGGGTTCGAATCCCCATGCTGTACTTAAGTCGGGGTTACATCAGTGGGCTTTACGATATAGAGTTGGAACGGCGTTGATATCTCAAACTTTCAAAAAATGAATGGAAGTGAATGGGGACAAAAACCGGGCGTGGCAGGTGGGTGTGGGTTCGAATCCCCATGCTGTATCTGAGTCGGGGTTACATCAGTGGGCTTTACGATTTAGAGTTGGAACGGCGTCGATATCTCAAACTTTAAAAAAATGAATGGAAGTGATTGGAGCCGAAAATCGGGCGTGGCAGGTGGGTGTGGGTTCGAATCCCCATGCTGTACCCGAGTCGGGGTTACATCAGGGGGCTTTACAATTTAGAGTTGGAACGGCGTTGATATCTCAAACTTTCAAAAAATGAATGGAAGTGAATGGGGACAAAAACCGGGCGTGGCAGGTGGGTGTGGGTTCGAATCCCCATGCTGTATCTGAGTCGGGGTTACATCAGTGAGCTTTATGATATAGAGTTGGAACGGCGTTGATATCTCGAACTTTCAAAAAATGAATGGAAGTGAATGGGGACAAAAATCGGGCGTGGCAGGTGGGCATGGGTTCGAATCCCCATGCTGTACCTGAGTCTTGGTTACATCAGGGGGCTTTATGATATAGAGTTGGAACGGCGTTGATATCTCAAACTTTCAAAAAATGAATGGAAGTGAATGGGGACAAAAACCGGGCGTGGCAGGTGGGCGTGGGTTCGAATCCCCATGCTGTACCTGCGTCTTGGTTACATCAGTGAGCTTTACGATTTAGAGTTGGAACGGCGTTGATATCTCGAACTTTCAAAAAATGAATGGAAGTGAATGGGGACAAAAACCGGGCGTGGCAGGTGGGTGTGGGTTCGAATCCCCATGCTGTATCTGAGTCGGGGTTACATCAGTGAGCTTTACGATATAGAGTTGGAACGGTGTCGATATCTCGAACTTTCAAAAAGTGAATGGAAGTGAATGGGGCTCTTATAGGTTAAATAAAGGTTGTAGAAGTAACCATTAACTAACCCTTCAACAAAAATGAATGGTCCAAAAATCGGTATAAAAGCGGGCGTAGCGGGTGAACGGGCAGGCGGATCAAAAAGCTTTTTTCAAAATGTGTCGGCAATAACGGGCCGGACGATTTAGAGTTGGAACGGTATCGATATCTCGAAAATTGTAGAAAAAAAAGCCAGAATGATTGTCCAAAACCGGTAAAAAACGGGCGTGGCGGGCGAACGGGCAGGCGGATCCTAAAGCTTTCTTCAAGAAGTGACGTCAATAACGGGCTGGACGATTTAGAGTTGGAACGGCGTCGATATCTTAAAATATTTCGAAAACGAATGGAAGTCTATGGGAAAAAAATTTCGGAAAAACGGGCGTGGCCGGCGACTGGGCGGGCGGATCGAAAACCTGTATACAAGCAGTCCATTCCCGTATGGGCCGGACGATTTGGCGCTGGAACGGGGTCGATATCTCGAAAACTGCGGACGAAGAAAGCCGGACAAAAAACGGGCAGAATAATAATAATAACTAGAGAGTGCATTTCCGGAGAAAATGCGAGTGTGATTGCCGTGTGCCGGTCGGCGGGCGTGCGCAGGTCGGGGGCGCGCATGCGTTTAGAAGTGGTGCGGTGCGTGGGGTGTGAATACTTTCTCCCAGACAGGCCACTGTATCTGTGCACAAGCTGTGGTGTGAGCACAAGTTCACTCTGGGTGTGTTTGAAAAGCCAAACCTGTAAAAAAATGCATTTCTGCACGTTTGTACTGCTTACAAATCAGTACTCATTCATTTACATGTGATTATCACTGCAGGGGCCATGGTATTGCGCAATCTATGATCGGCTGTGTCTCATTTACAGATTTCAGGCATAGTGCACTCAGACTTCGGTCCCTCTTTTAGCATTTAGCAATTCCCATTGATTTCAATGCATCCGTTAGCCTTGAAGCTAACGGATATAAATATCTTTGTTTCTGTTGCAGCGCGAACGATATGACGCTCACTGCAAAGTCTAACTGCACTATAATTTCATTCTGTGCAGCGTTTTCATCTTAAAAATCACTAATACTTTAGTTACAGACCAAAATAAGTCAGATTTTTTGGCGGCCGCCATTTTCTATTCTCAGACCGGTCTGAAGATGCCGTCTACGTCATCACGTTGACGTTCTGTGGAAAGCCAAAGGTGTCAAGATTTTTGTCCAAAAATTCGGGCAAAAACGGGCATAAATGCCACACGGATGGGCGTATCCGGATGATTTTTTGGATTTGGGCGCTAATTAATGACCCGGTCGATCAAGGGTTGGAACGGCGTTGATAGCTCGAAATTCATTTCAAAATGAATGGGAGTCAATGGGGAAAAACGGGCACCTTAAAACGGGCACTGTGCCCACAGTGTTGGTTCGATCAAAAAGTTGTATACAAGCGCTCTATTCCCGTATGGGCCGGACGATTTGGCGCTGGAACGGGGTCGATATCTCGAAAACTGCGGGAGAAGAAGCACGGACAAAAAACGGGCAGAATAATAATAATATATTGAAAACGAAAATAACAATAACAATAGTGTGCTTGCATTCTGCAATCACACTAATAATAACTAGAGAGTGCATTTCCGGAGAAAATGCGAGTGTGATTGCCGTGTGCCGGTCGGCGGGCGTGCGCAGGTCGGGGGCGCGCATGCGTTTAGAAGTGGTGCGGTGCGTGGGGTGTGAATACTTTCTCCCAGACAGGCCACTGTATCTGTGCACAAGCTGTGGTGTGAGCACAAGTTCACTCTGGGTGTGTTTGAAAAGCCAAACCTGTAAAAAAATGCATTTCTGCACGTTTGTACTGCTTACAAATCAGTACTCATTCATTTACATGTGATTATCACTGCAGGGGCCATGGTATTGCGCAATCTATGATCGGCTGTGTCTCATTTACAGATTTCAGGCATAGTGCACTCAGACTTCGGTCCCTCTTTTAGCATTTAGCAATTCCCATTGATTTCAATGCATCCGTTAGCCTTGAAGCTAACGGATATAAATATCTTTGTTTCTGTTGCAGCGCGAACGATATGACGCTCACTGCAAAGTCTAACTGCACTATAATTTCATTCTGTGCAGCGTTTTCATCTTAAAAATCACTAATACTTTAGTTACAGACCAAAATAAGTCAGATTTTTTGGCGGCCGCCATTTTCTATTCTCAGAACGGCCTGAAGATGCCGCCTACGTCATCACGTTGACGTTCTGTGGAAAGCCAAAGGTGTCAAGATTTTTGTCCAAAAATTAATGACCCGGTCGATCAAGGGTTGGAACGGCGTTGATAGCTCGAAATTCATTTCAAAATGAAAAACGGGCACCTTAAAACGGGCACTGTGCCCACAGTGTTGGTTCGATCAAAAAGTTGTATACAAGCGCTCTATTCCCGTATGGGCCGGACGATTTGGCGCTGGAACGGGGTCGATATCTCGAAAACTGCGGGAGAAGAAGCACGGACAAAAAACGGGCAGAATAATAATAATATATTGAAAACGAAAATAACAATAACAATAGTGTGCTTGCATTCTGCAATCACACTAACTAGAGATGTGCATTTCCGGAGAAAATGCGAGTGTGATTGCCGTGTGCCGGTCGGGCGGGCGCGTATCCTAATGCTTTATCCAACTCGGGGTGTCATCAGTGGGCTTTACGATTTAGAGTTGGAACGGCGTTGATATCTCGAACTTTCAAAAAATGAATGGAAGTGAATGGGAACAAAAACCGGGCGTGGCAGGTGGGTGTGGGTTCGAATCCCCATGCTGTATCTGAGTCGGGGTTACATCAGTGAGCTTTACGATATAGAGTTGGAACGGCGTCGATATCTTGAACTTTCAAAAAATGAATGGAAGTGAATTGGGACAAAAACCGGGCGTGGCAGGTGGGTGTGGGTTCGAATCCCCATGCTGTATCTGAGTCGGGGTTACATCAGGGGGCTTTACAATTTAGAGTTGGAACGGCGTTGATATCTCAAACTTTCAATAAATGAATGGAAGTGAATGGGGACAAAAACCGGGCGTGGCAGGTGGGTGTGGGTTCGAATCCCCAGGCTGTACCCAAGTCGGGGTTACATCAGGGGGCTTTACGATTTAGAGTTGGAACGGCGTCGATATCTCGAACTTTCAAAAAATGAATGGAAGTGAATGGGACCAAAAACCGGGCGTGGCAGGTGGGCGTGGGTTCGAATCCCCAGGCTGTACCCAAGTCGGGGTTACATCAGGGGGCTTTACGATATAGAGTTGGAACGGCGTTGATATCTCGAACTTTCAAAAAATGAATGGAAGTGAATGGGACCAAAAACCGGGCGTGGCAGGTGGGCGTGGGTTCGAATCCCCAGGCTGTACCCAAGTCGGGGTTACATCAGGGGGCTTTACGATTTAGAGTTGGAACGGCGTCGATATCTCAAACTTTCAAAAAATGAATGGAAGTGAAAGGGGACAAAAACCGGGCGTGGCAGGTGGGTGTGGGTTCGAATCCCCATGCTGTACCTGAGTCGGGGTTACATCAGTGAGCTTTACGATATAGAGTTGGAACAGCGTCGATATCTCGAACTTTCAAAAAATGAATGGAAGTGAATGGGGACAAAAACCGGGCGTGGCAGGTGGGCGTGGGTTCGAATCCCCATGCTGTACCTGAGTCGGGGTTACATCAGGGGGCTTTACGATATAGAGTTGGAACGGCGTTGATATCTCAAACTTTCAAAAAATGAATGGAAGTGAATGGGGACAAAAACCGGGCGTGGCAGGTGGGTGTGGGTTCGAATCCCCAGGCTGTACCCAAGTCGGGGTTACATCAGGGGGCTTTACGATTTAGAGTTGGAACGGCGTTGATATCTCGAACTTTCAAAAAATGAATGGAAGTGAATGGGACCAAAAACCGGGCGTGGCAGGTGGGCGTGGGTTCGAATCCCCAGGCTGTACCCAAGTCGGGGTAACATCAGGGGGCTTTACGATTTAGAGTTGGAACGGCGTCGATATCTCGAACTTTCAAAAAATGAATGGAAGTGAATGGGACCAAAAACCGGGCGTGGCAGGTGGGTGTGGGTTCGAATCCCCATGCTGTATCTGAGTCGGGGTTACATCAGGGGGCTTTACAATTTAGAGTTGGAACGGCGTTTATATCTCAAACTTTCAAAAAATGAATGGAAGTGAATGGGGACAAAAACCGGGCGTGGCAGGTGGGTGTGGGTTCGATTCCCCATGCTGTACCTGAGTCGGGGTTACATCAGTGGGCTTTACAATTTAGAGTTGGAACGGCGTTTATATCTCAAACTTTCAAAAAATGAATGGAAGTGAATGGGGACAAAAACCGGGCGTGGCAGGTGGGTGTGGGTTCGATTCCCCATGCTGTACCTGAGTCGGGGTAACATCAGTGGGCTTTACGATTTAGAGTTGGAACGGCGTTGATATCTCAAACTTTCAAAAAATGAATGGAAGTGAATACGGCCGAAAAACGGGCGTGGCAGGTGGGCATGGGTTCGAATCCCCATGCTGTACTTAAGTCGGGGTTACATCAGGGGGCTTTACAATTTAGAGTTGGAACGGCGTTGATATCTCAAACTTTCAAAAAATGAATGGAAGTGAATAGGGCCGAAAAACGGGCGTGGCAGGTGGGCATGTGTTCGAATCCCCATGCTGTACTTAAGTCGGGGTTACATCAGTGGGCTTTACGATATAGAGTTGGAACGGCGTTGATATCTCAAACTTTCAAAAAATGAATGGAAGTGAATGGGGACAAAAACCGGGCGTGGCAGGTGGGTGTGGGTTCGAATCCCCATGCTGTATCTGAGTCGGGGTTACATCAGTGGGCTTTACGATTTAGAGTTGGAACGGCGTCGATATCTCAAACTTTAAAAAAATGAATGGAAGTGATTGGAGCCGAAAATCGGGCGTGGC
This sequence comes from Trichomycterus rosablanca, assembly GCF_030014385.1. Taxonomy (NCBI): domain Eukaryota; kingdom Metazoa; phylum Chordata; class Actinopteri; order Siluriformes; family Trichomycteridae; genus Trichomycterus; species Trichomycterus rosablanca. Next base: position 26,383 of record NW_026947143.1, on the reverse strand, counting down.
AGGTGGGTGTGGGTTCGAATCCCCATGCTGTACCCGAGTCGGGGTTACATCAGGGGGCTTTACAATTTAGAGTTGGAACGGCGTTGATATCTCAAACTTTCAAAAAATGAATGGAAGTGAATGGGGACAAAAACCGGGCGTGGCAGGTGGGTGTGGGTTCGAATCCCCATGCTGTATCTGAGTCGGGGTTACATCAGTGAGCTTTATGATATAGAGTTGGAACGGCGTTGATATCTCGAACTTTCAAAAAATGAATGGAAGTGAATGGGGACAAAAATCGGGCGTGGCAGGTGGGCATGGGTTCGAATCCCCATGCTGTACCTGAGTCTTGGTTACATCAGGGGGCTTTATGATATAGAGTTGGAACGGCGTTGATATCTCAAACTTTCAAAAAATGAATGGAAGTGAATGGGGACAAAAACCGGGCGTGGCAGGTGGGCGTGGGTTCGAATCCCCATGCTGTACCTGCGTCTTGGTTACATCAGTGAGCTTTACGATTTAGAGTTGGAACGGCGTTGATATCTCGAACTTTCAAAAAATGAATGGAAGTGAATGGGGACAAAAACCGGGCGTGGCAGGTGGGTGTGGGTTCGAATCCCCATGCTGTATCTGAGTCGGGGTTACATCAGTGAGCTTTACGATATAGAGTTGGAACGGTGTCGATATCTCGAACTTTCAAAAAGTGAATGGAAGTGAATGGGGCTCTTATAGGTTAAATAAAGGTTGTAGAAGTAACCATTAACTAACCCTTCAACAAAAATGAATGGTCCAAAAATCGGTATAAAAGCGGGCGTAGCGGGTGAACGGGCAGGCGGATCAAAAAGCTTTTTTCAAAATGTGTCGGCAATAACGGGCCGGACGATTTAGAGTTGGAACGGTATCGATATCTCGAAAATTGTAGAAAAAAAAGCCAGAATGATTGTCCAAAACCGGTAAAAAACGGGCGTGGCGGGCGAACGGGCAGGCGGATCCTAAAGCTTTCTTCAAGAAGTGACGTCAATAACGGGCTGGACGATTTAGAGTTGGAACGGCGTCGATATCTTAAAATATTTCGAAAACGAATGGAAGTCTATGGGAAAAAAATTTCGGAAAAACGGGCGTGGCCGGCGACTGGGCGGGCGGATCGAAAACCTGTATACAAGCAGTCCATTCCCGTATGGGCCGGACGATTTGGCGCTGGAACGGGGTCGATATCTCGAAAACTGCGGACGAAGAAAGCCGGACAAAAAACGGGCAGAATAATAATAATAATAACTAGAGAGTGCATTTCCGGAGAAAATGCGAGTGTGATTGCCGTGTGCCGGTCGGCGTGCGTGCGCGCTTATCCGAACGCCGTATCTAAGCTGGGAGCAGCGTCGACGGGCCGGACGGCTAAGAGTCGGAACAGCGTCGACGTCCGGACGTCTCAGAAACGGGCGTGGCAGACGGGCGGGGCTGCATATGACCATGCTGTATCCAAGTCGGGGTGTCATCAGTGGGCTAAACAAATTAGAGTTGGAACGGCGTTGATATCTCGAAATTTCCAAAAAATGAATGGAAGTGAATGGGGCTGAAAACCGGGCGCGGCAGGTGGGCGTGGGTTCGAGTCCCCATGCTGTACCTGAGTCGGGGTTACATCAGTGGGCTTTACAATTTAGAGTTGGAACGGCGTTGATATCTCAAACTTTCAAAAAATGAATGGAAGTGAATAGGGCTCTTATAGGTTAAATAAAGGTTCTAGAAATAACCATTAAATAACCATTAAAAAAAATGAATGGAAGTCAATGGTATTGCGCAATCTATGATCGGCTGTGTCTCATTTACAGCTTTCAGGCATAGTGCACTCACACTTCGGTCCCTCCTTTAGCATGTAGCCATTGCCATTGATTTCAATGCATCCGTTAGCCTTGAAGCTAACGGATAGAAATATCTTCTTTTCCGTTGCAACGCGAACTATATGACGCTCACTGCTAAGTGTAACTGCACTATAATTTCATTCTGTGCAGCGTTTTCACCTTAAAAATCACTAATACTTTAGTTACAGACCAAAATAAGTCAGATTTTTTGGCGGCCGCCATTTTCTATTCTCAGAACGGCCTGAAGATCTCGCCTACGTCATCACGTTGACGTTCTATGGAAAGCCAAAGGTGTCAAGATTTTTGTCCAAAAATTCGGGCAAAAACGGGCATAAATGCCACACGGATGGGCGTATCCAGATGATTTTTTGGATTTGGGTGCTAATTAATGACCCGGTCCATCAAGAGTTGGAACGGCATTTATAGTTCGAAATTTTTTTCAAAATGAATGGGAGTCAATGGGGCAAAACGGGCACCTTAAAACGGGCACTGTGCCCACAGTGTTGGTTCGATCCAAAAGCTGTATACAAGCAGTCCATTCCCGTATGGGCCGGACGATTTGGCACTGGAACGGGGTCGATATCTCGAAAATTGCGGACGAAGAAAGGGAGACAAAAAACGGGCGGAATGGCAATAATATATTGAAAACGAAAATAACAATAACAATAGTGTGCTTGCATTCTGCAATCACACTAATAATAATAACTAGAGAGTGCATTTCCGGAGAAAATGCGAGTGTGATTGCCGTGTGCCGGTCGGCAAGCGTGCGCAGGTTGGGGGTGCGCATGCGTTTAGAAGTGGTGCGGTGCGTGGGGTGTGAATACTTTCTCCCAGACAGGCCACTGTATCTGTGCACAAGCTGTGGTGTGAGCACAAGTTCACTCTGGGTGTGTTTGAAAAGCCAAACCTGTAAAAAAAATGCATTTCTGCACGTTTGTACTGCTTACAAATCAGTACTCATTCATTTACATGTGATTATCACTGCAGGGGCCATGGTATTGCGCAATCTATGATCGGCTGTGTCTCATTTACAGCTTTCAGGCATAGTGCACTCAGACTTCGGTCCCTCTTTTAGCATTTAGCAATTCCCATTGATTTCAATGCATCCGTTAGCCTTGAAGCTAACGGATAGAAATATCTTTTTTTCTGTTGCAACGCGATCGATTTGACGCTCACTGCTAAGTGTAACTGCACTATAATTTCATTCTGTGCAGCATTTTTACTTTAAAAATCACTAATACTTTAGTTACAGACCAAAATAAGTTCGTTTTCAAATCGGCAGCCATGTTGCTTTTTCGGAACAGTCCGAGGTGGTTGCCTACGTCATCACGTTGACGTGTTATGGAAGGCCAAAGGTGTAAAAATTTTTCTCTCAAAATTCGGGCAAAAACGGGCATAAATGCCACACAAATGGGCGTATCCAGATGATTTTTTGGATTTGGGCGCTAATTAATGACCCGGTCCATCAAGAGTTGGAACGGCATTTATAGCTCGAAATTTTTTTCAAAATGAATGGGAGTCAATGGGGCAAAACGGGCACCTTAAAACGGGCACTGTGCCCACAGTGTTGGTTCGATCCAAAAGCTGTATACAAGCAGTCCATTCCCGTATGGGCCGGACGATTTGGCACTGGAACGGGGTCGATATCTCGAAAATTGCGGACGAAGAAAGGGAGACAAAAAACGGGCGGAATGGCAATAATATATTGAAAACGAAAATAACAATAACAATAGTGTGCTTGCATTCTGCAATCACACTAATAATAATAATATGACTTTCGGATAACAATAGTGTGCTTGCCTACAGCAATCACACTAATAATAATAATAATAATAATATGACTTTCGGATAACAATAGTGTGCTTGCCTACAGCAATCACACTAACTAGAGAGTGCATTTCCGGAGAAAATGCGAGTGTGATTGCCGTGTGCGGTCAAGCGGGCGCGCGTCTCCCAATGCTTTATCCAACTCAGGGAGTCATCAGTGGGCTTTACGATTTAGAATTGGAACGGCGTCGATATCTCGAACTTTCAAAAATTGAATGGAAGTGAATGGGGACAAAAACCGGGCGTGGCAGGTGGGCGTGGGTTCGAATCCCCATGCTGAATCTGAGTCTGGGTTACATCAGTGAGCTTTATGATATAGAGTTGGAACGGCGTCGATATCTCAAACTTTCAAAAAATGAATGGAAGTGAATGGAGCTGAAAAATGGGCGTGGCAGGTGGGCGTGGGTTCGAATCCCCATGCTGTATCTGAGTCGGGGTTACATCAGTGAGCTTTACGATATAGAGTTGGAACGGCGTTGATATCTCGAACTTTCAAAAAATGAATGGAAGTGAATGGGGACAAAAACCGGGCGTGGCAGGTGGGCGAGGGTTCGAATCCCCATGCTGTATCTGAGTCGGGGTTACATCAGTGGGCTTTACGATATAGAGTTGGAACGGCGTTGATATCTCGAACTTTCAAAAAATGAATGGAAGTGAATGGGGACAAAAACCGGGCGTGGCAGGTGGGCGTGGGTTCGAATCCCCATGCTGTATCTGAGTCGGGGTTACATCAGTGAGCTTTACGATATAGAGTTGGAACAGCGTTGATATCTCGAACTTTCAAAAAATGAATGGAAGTGAATAGGCACAAAACCGGGCGTGGCAGTTGGGCGTGAGTTCGAATCCCCATGCTGTATCTGAGTCGGGGTTACATCAGTGGGCTTTACGATATAGAGTTTGAACGGCGTTGATATCTCGAACTTTCAAAAAATGAATGGAAGTGAATAGGCACAAAACCGGGCGTGGCAGTTGGGCGTGAGTTCGAATTCCCATGCTGTATCTGAGTCGGGGTTACATCAGTGGGCTTTACGATATAGAGTTGGAACGGCGTTGATATCTCGAACTTTCAAAAAATGAATGGAAGTGAATAGGCACAAAACCGGGCGTGGCAGTTGGGCGTGAGTTCGAATTCCCATGCTGTATCTGAGTCGGGGTTACATCAGTGGGCTTTACGATATAGAGTTGGAACGGCGTCGATATCTCAAACTTTCAAAAAATGAATGGAAGTGAATGGAGCTGAAAAACCGGGCGTGGCAGGTGGGTGTGGGTTCGAATCCCCATGCTGTTCCCAAGTCGGGGTTACATCAGTGGGCTTTACGATTTAGAGTTGGAACGGCGTTGATATCTCAAACTTTCAAAAAATGAATGGAAGTGAATGGAGCTGAAAAATGGGCGTGGCAGGTGGGCGTGGGTTCGAATCCCCATGCTGTATCTGAGTCGGGGTTACATCAGTGAGCTTCACGATATAGAGTTGGAACGGCGTTGATATCTCGAACTTTCTAAAAATGAATGGAAGTGAATGGGGACAAAAACCGGGCGTGGCAGGTGGGTGTGGGTTCGAATCCCCATGCTGTATCTGAGTCGGGGTTACATCAGTGAGCTTTACGATATAGAGTTGGAACGGCGTTGATATCTCAAACTTTCAAAAAATGAATGGAAGTGAATGGGGACAAAAACCGGGCGTGGCAGGTGGGTGTGGGTTCGAATCCCCATGCTGTATCTGAGTCGGGGTTACATCAGTGAGCTTTACGATATAGAGTTGGAACGGCGTTGATGTCTCAAACTTTCAAAAAATGAATGGATGTGAATGGGGATAAAAACCGGGCGTGGCAGGTGGGCGTGGGTTCGAATCCCCATGCTGTTTATGATTCGGGGTTACATCAGTGAGCTTTACGATATAGAGTTGGAACGGCGTTGATATCTCAAACTTTCAAAAAATAAATGGAAGTGAATGGGGATAAAAACCGGGCGTGGCAGGTGGGTGTGGGTTCGAATCCCCATGCTGTATCTGAGTCGGGGTTACATCAGTGAGCTTTACGATATAGAGTTGGAACGGCGTTGATATCTCAAACTTTCAAAAAATGAATGGAAGTGAATGGGACTCTTATAGGTTACATAAAGGTTGTAGAAGTAACCATTCAACAACCATTCAGAAAAAATGAATGGAAGTCAATGGGACCAAAAAACGGTAAAAAAACGGGCGTGGCGGGTGAACGGGCGGGCGGTTTGAAAAGCAAAAAACAAGAAGTTATTTCAATAACGGGCCGGACGATATATAGTTGGAACGGCGTCGATATCTCAAAATTTTTTCAAAAATGAATGGAAGTGAATGGGACAAAATTTCCGGAAAAACGGGCGTGGCGGGTGAACAAGCGGGCGGATCGAAAACCTGTATACAAGCAGTTGATTCCCGTATGGGCCGGACGATTTGGCGTTGGAACGGGGTCGATATCTCGAAAACTGCGGACGAAGAAAGCCGGACAAAAAACGGGCAGAATAATAATAATAATAACTAGAGAGTGCATTTCCGGAGAAAATGCGAGTGTGATTGCCGTGTGCCGGTCGGCGGGCGTGCGCAGGTCGGGGGCGCGCATGCGTTTAGAAGTGGTGCGGTGCGTGGGGTGTGAATACTTTCTCCCAGACAGGCCACTGTATCTGTGCACAAGCTGTGGTGTGAGCACAAGTTCACTCTGGGTGTGTTTGAAAAGCCAAACCTGTAAAAAAATGCATTTCTGCACGTTTGTACTGCTTACAAATCAGTACTCATTCATTTACATGTGATTATCACTGCAGGGGCCATGGTATTGCGCAATCTATGATCGGCTGTGTCTCATTTACAGCTTTCAGGCATAGTGCACTCAGACTTCGGTCCCTCTTTTAGCATTTAGCAATTCCCATTGATTTCAATGCATCCGTTAGCCTTGAAGCTAACGGATATAAATATCTTTGTTTCTGTTGCAGCGCGAACGATATGACGCTCACTGCAAAGTCTAACTGCACTATAATTTCATTCTGTGCAGCGTTTTCATCTTAAAAATCACTAATACTTTAGTTACAGACCAAAATAAGTCAGATTTTTTGGCGGCCGCCATTTTCTATTCTCAGAACGGCCTGAAGATGCCGTCTACGTCATCACGTTGACGTTCTGTGGAAAGCCAAAGGTGTCAAGATTTTTGTCCAAAAATTCGGGCAAAAACGGGCATAAATGCCACACGGATGGGCGTATCCGGATGATTTTTTGGATTTGGGCGCTAATTAATGACCCGGTCGATCAAGGGTTGGAACGGCGTTGATAGCTCGAAATTCATTTCAAAATGAATGGGAGTCAATGGGGAAAAACGGGCACCTTAAAACGGGCACTGTGCCCACAGTGTTGGTTCGATCAAAAAGTTGTATACAAGCGCTCTATTCCCGTATGGGCCGGACGATTTGGCGCTGGAACGGGGTCGATATCTCGAAAACTGCGGGAGAAGAAGCACGGACAAAAAACGGGCAGAATAATAATAATATATTGAAAACGAAAATAACAATAACAATAGTGTGCTTGCATTCTGCAATCACACTAACTAGAGAGTGCATTTCCGGAGAAAATGCGAGTGTGATTGCCGTGTGCCGGTCGGCGGGCGTGCGCAGGTCGGGGGCGCGCATGCGTTTAGAAGTGGTGCGGTGCGTGGGGTGTGAATACTTTCTCCCAGACAGGCCACTGTATCTGTGCACAAGCTGTGGTGTGAGCACAAGTTCACTCTGGGTGTGTTTGAAAAGCCAAACCTGTAAAAAAATGCATTTCTGCACGTTTGTACTGCTTACAAATCAGTACTCATTCATTTACATGTGATTATCACTGCAGGGGCCATGGTATTGCGCAATCTATGATCGGCTGTGTCTCATTTACAGATTTCAGGCATAGTGCACTCAGACTTCGGTCCCTCTTTTAGCATTTAGCAATTCCCATTGATTTCAATGCATCCGTTAGCCTTGAAGCTAACGGATATAAATATCTTTGTTTCTGTTGCAGCGCGAACGATATGACGCTCACTGCAAAGTCTAACTGCACTATAATTTCATTCTGTGCAGCGTTTTCATCTTAAAAATCACTAATACTTTAGTTACAGACCAAAATAAGTCAGATTTTTTGGCGGCCGCCATTTTCTATTCTCAGAACGGCCTGAAGATGCCGCCTACGTCATCACGTTGACGTTCTGTGGAAAGCCAAAGGTGTCAAGATTTTTGTCCAAAAATTCGGGCAAAAACGGGCATAAATGCCACACGGATGGGCGTATCCGGATGATTTTTTGGATTTGGGCGCTAATTAATGACCCGGTCGATCAAGGGTTGGAACGGCGTTGATAGCTCGAAATTCATTTCAAAATGAATGGGAGTCAATGGGGAAAAACGGGCACCTTAAAACGGGCACTGTGCCCACAGTGTTGGTTCGATCAAAAAGTTGTATACAAGCGCTCTATTCCCGTATGGGCCGGACGATTTGGCGCTGGAACGGGGTCGATATCTCGAAAACTGCGGGAGAAGAAGCACTGACAAAAAACGGGCAGAATAATAATAATATATTGAAAACGAAAATAACAATAACAATAGTGTGCTTGCATTCTGCAATCACACTAATAACTAGAGAGTGCATTTCCGGAGAAAATGCGAGTGTGATTGCCGTGTGCCGGTCGGCGGGCGTGCGCAGGTCGGGGGCGCGCATGCGTTTAGAAGTGGTGCGGTGCGTGGGGTGTGAATACTTTCTCCCAGACAGGCCACTGTATCTGTGCACAAGCTGTGGTGTGAGCACAAGTTCACTCTGGGTGTGTTTGAAAAGCCAAACCTGTAAAAAAATGCATTTCTGCACGTTTGTACTGCTTACAAATCAGTACTCATTCATTTACATGTGATTATCACTGCAGGGGCCATGGTATTGCGCAATCTATGATCGGCTGTGTCTCATTTACAGATTTCAGGCATAGTGCACTCAGACTTCGGTCCCTCTTTTAGCATTTAGCAATTCCCATTGATTTCAATGCATCCGTTAGCCTTGAAGCTAACGGATATAAATATCTTTGTTTCTGTTGCAGCGCGAACGATATGACGCTCACTGCAAAGTCTAACTGCACTATAATTTCATTCTGTGCAGCGTTTTCATCTTAAAAATCACTAATACTTTAGTTACAGACCAAAATAAGTCAGATTTTTTGGCGGCCGCCATTTTCTATTCTCAGAACGGCCTGAAGATGCCGTCTACGTCATCACGTTGACGTTCTGTGGAAAGCCAAAGGTGTCAAGATTTTTGTCCAAAAATTCGGGCAAAAACGGGCATAAATGCCACACGGATGGGCGTATCCGGATGATTTTTTGGATTTGGGCGCTAATTAATGACCCGGTCGATCAAGGGTTGGAACGGCGTTGATAGCTCGAAATTCATTTCAAAATGAATGGGAGTCAATGGGGAAAAACGGGCACCTTAAAACGGGCACTGTGCCCACAGTGTTGGTTCGATCAAAAAGTTGTATACAAGCGCTCTATTCCCGTATGGGCCGGACGATTTGGCGCTGGAACGGGGTCGATATCTCGAAAACTGCGGGAGGAGAAGCACGGACAAAAAACGGGCAGAATAATAATAATATATTGAAAACGAAAATAACAATAACAACTAGAGAGTGCATTTCCGGAGAAAATGCGAGTGTGATTGCCGTGTGCCGGTCGGCGGGCGTGCGCAGGTCGGGGGCGCGCATGCGTTTAGAAGTGGTGCGGTGCGTGGGGTGTGAATACTTTCTCCCAGACAGGCCACTGTATCTGTGCACCAGCTGTGGTGTGAGCACAAGTTCACTCTGGGTGTGTTTGAAAAGCCAAACCTGTAAAAAAATGCATTTCTGCACGTTTGTACTGCTTACAAATCAGTACTCATTCATTTACATGTGATTATCACTGTAGGGGCCATGGTATTGCGCAATCTATGATCGGCTGTGTCTCATTTACAGCTTTCAGGCATAGTGCACTCAGACTTCGGTCCCTCTTTTAGCATTTAGCAATTCCCATTGATTTCAATGCATCCGTTAGCCTTGAAGCTAACGGATATAAATATCTTTTTTTCTGTTGCAACGCGAACGATTTGACGCTCACTGCTAAGTGTAACTGCAGTATAATTTCATTCTGTGCAGCGTTTTCATCTTAAAAATCACTAATACTTTAGTTACAGACCAAAATAAGTCAGATTTTTTGGCGGCCGCCATTTTCTATTCTCAGAACGGCCTGAAGATGCCGCCTACGTCATCACGTTGACGTTCTGTGGAAAGCCAAAGGTGTCAAGATTTCTGTCCAAAAATTCGGGCAAAAACGGGCATAAATGCCACACGGATGGGCGTATCCGGATGATTTTTTGGATTTGGGCGCTAATTAATGACCCGGTCGATCAAGGGTTGGAACGGCGTTGATAGCTCGACATTTTTTTCAAAATGAATGGGAGTCAATGGGGAAAAACGGGCACCTTAAAACGGGCACTGTGCCCACAGTGTTGGTTCGATCCAAAAGCTGTATACAAGCGCTCTATTCCCGTATGGGCCGGACGATTTGGCGCTGGAACGGGGTCGATATCTCGAAAACTGCGGGAGAAGAAGCACGGACAAAAAACGGGCAGAATAATAATAATATATTGAAAACGAAAATAACAATAACAATAGTGTGCTTGCATTCTGCAATCACACTAACTAGAGAGTGCATTTCCGGAGAAAATGCGAGTGTGATTGCCGTGTGCCGGTCGGCGGGCGTGCGCAGGTCGGGGGCGCGCATGCGTTTAGAAGTGGTGCGGTGCGTGGGGTGTGAATACTTTCTCCCAGACAGGCCACTGTATCTGTGCACAAGCTGTGGTGTGAGCACAAGTTCACTCTGGGTGTGTTTGAAAAGCCAAACCTGTAAAAAAATGCATTTCTGCACGTTTGTACTGCTTACAAATCAGTACTCATTCATTTACATGTGATTATCACTGCAGGGGCCATGGTATTGCGCAATCTATGATCGGCTGTGTCTCATTTACAGCTTTCAGGCATAGTGCACTCAGACTTCGGTCCCTCTTTTAGCATTTAGCAATTCCCATTGATTTCAATGCATCCGTTAGCCTTGAAGCTAACGGATATAAATATCTTTGTTTCTGTTGCAGCGCGAACGATATGACGCTCACTGCAAAGTCTAACTGCACTATAATTTCATTCTGTGCAGCGTTTTCATCTTAAAAATCACTAATACTTTAGTTACAGACCAAAATAAGTCAGATTTTTTGGCGGCCGCCATTTTCTATTCTCAGAACGGCCTGAAGATGCCGTCTACGTCATCACGTTGACGTTCTGTGGAAAGCCAAAGGTGTCAAGATTTTTGTCCAAAAATTCGGGCAAAAACGGGCATAAATGCCACACGGATGGGCGTATCCGGATGATTTTTTGGATTTGGGCGCTAATTAATGACCCGGTCGATCAAGGGTTGGAACGGCGTTGATAGCTCGAAATTCATTTCAAAATGAATGGGAGTCAATGGGGAAAAACGGGCACCTTAAAACGGGCACTGTGCCCACAGTGTTGGTTCGATCAAAAAGTTGTATACAAGCGCTCTATTCCCGTATGGGCCGGACAATTTGGCGCTGGAACGGGGTCGATATCTCGAAAACTGCGGGAGAAGAAGCACGGACAAAAAACGGGCAGAATAATAATAATATATTGAAAACGAAAATAACAATAACAATAGTGTGCTTGCATTCTGCAATCACACTAACTAGAGAGTGCATTTCCGGAGAAAATGCGAGTGTGATTGCCGTGTGCCGGTCGGCAAGCGTGCGCAGGTTGGGGGTGCGCATGCGTTTAGAAGTGGTGCGGTGCGTGGGGTGTGAATACTTTCTCCCAGACAGGCCACTGTATCTGTGCACAAGCTGTGGTGTGAGCACAAGTTCACTCTGGGTGTGTTTGAAAAGCCAAACCTGTAAAAAAAATGCATTTCTGCACGTTTGTACTGCTTACAAATCAGTACTCATTCATTTACATGTGATTATCACTGCAGGGGCCATGGTATTGCGCAATCTATGATCGGCTGTGTCTCATTTACAGCTTTCAGGCATAGTGCACTCAGACTTCGGTCCCTCTTTTAGCATTTAGCAATTCCCATTGATTTCAATGCATCCGTTAGCCTTGAAGCTAACGGATAGAAATATCTTTTTTTCTGTTGCAACGCGATCGATTTGACGCTCACTGCTAAGTGTAACTGCACTATAATTTCATTCTGTGCAGCATTTTTACTTTAAAAATCACTAATACTTTAGTTACAGACCAAAATAAGTTCGTTTTCAAATCGGCAGCCATGTTGCTTTTTCGGAACAGTCCGAGGTGGTTGCCTACGTCATCACGTTGACGTGTTATGGAAGGCCAAAGGTGTAAAAATTTTTCTCTCAAAATTCGGGCAAAAACGGGCATAAATGCCACACAAATGGGCGTATCCAGATGATTTTTTGGATTTGGGCGCTAATTAATGACCCGGTCCATCAAGAGTTGGAACGGCATTTATAGCTCGAAATTTTTTTCAAAATGAATGGGAGTCAATGGGGCAAAACGGGCACCTTAAAACGGGCACTGTGCCCACAGTGTTGGTTCGATCCAAAAGCTGTATACAAGCAGTCCATTCCCGTATGGGCCGGACGATTTGGCACTGGAACGGGGTCGATATCTCGAAAATTGCGGACGAAGAAAGGGAGACAAAAAACGGGCGGAATGGCAATAATATATTGAAAACGAAAATAACAATAACAATAGTGTGCTTGCATTCTGCAATCACACTAATAATATGACTAACGGATAACAATAGTATGATTGCCTTTAGGCAATCACACTAATATGACTAACGGATAACAATAGTGTGCTTGCCTTCAGCAATCACACTAATAATATGACTAACGGATAACAATAGTGTGCTTGCCTACTGCAATCACACTAACTAGAGAGTGCATTTCCGGAGAAAATGCGAGTGTGATTGCCGTGTGCCGGTCGGCAGGCGTGCGCAGGTCGGGGGAGCGCATGCGTTTAGAAGTGGTGGGTGCGTGGGGTGTGAATACTTTCTCCCAGACAGGCCACTGTATCTGTGCACAAGCTGTGGTGTGAGCACAAGTTCACTCTGGGTGTGTTTGAAAAGCCAAACCTGTAAAAAAATGCATTTCTGCACGTTTCTACTGCTTACAAATCAGTACTCATTCATTTACATGTGATTATCACTGCAGGGGCCATGGTATTGCGCAATCTATGATCGGCTGTGTCTCATTTACAGCTTTCAGGCATAGTGCACTCAGACTTCGGTCCCTCTTTTAGCATTTAGCAATTCCCATTGATTTCAATGCATCCGTTAGCCTTGAAGCTAACGGATATAAATATCTTTTTTTCTGTTGCAACGCGAACGATATGACGCTCCCTGCTAAGTGTAACTGCAGTATAATTTCATTCTGTGCAGCATTTTCATCTTAAAAATCACTAATACTTTAGTTACAGACCAAAATAAGTCAGATTTTTTGGCGGCCGCCATTTTCTATTCTCAGAACGGCCTGAAGATGCCGCCTACGTCATCACGTTGACGTTCTGTGGAAAGCCAAAGGTGTCAAGATTTTTGTCCAAAAATTCGGGCAAAAACGGGCATAAATGCCACACGGATGGGCGTATCCGGATGATTTTTTGGATTTGGGCGCTAATTAATGACCCGGTCGATCAAGGGTTGGAACGGCGTTGATAGCTCGAAATTTTTTTCAAAATGAATAGGAGTCAATGGGGCAAAACGGGCACCTTAAAACGGGCACTGTGCCCACAGTGTTGGTTCGATCCAAAAGCTGTATACAAGCAGTCCATTCCCGTATGGGCCGGACGATTTGGCACTGGAACGGGGTCGATATCTCGAAAATTGCGGACGAAGAAAGGGAGACAAAAAACGGGCGGAATGGCAATAATATATTGAAAACGAAAATAACAATAACAATAGTGTGCTTGCATTCTGCAATCACACTAACTAGAGATGTGCATTTCCTGCAGAAAATGCGAGTGTGATTGCCGTGTGCCGATCGGGCGGGCGCGCGTATATCAATGCTCTATCCAACTCGGAGAGTCATCATATGACTTTCGGATAACAATAGTGTGCTTGCCTACAGCAATCACACTAATAATAATAATAATATGACTTTCGGATAACAATAGTGTGCTTGCCTACTGCAATCACACTAACTAGAGTGCATTTCCGGAGAAAATGCGAGTGTGATTGCCGTGTGGCGGTCGGCGGGCGTGCGCAGGTCGGGGGCGCGCATGCGTTTAGAAGTGGTGCGGTGCGTGGGGTGTGAATACTTTCTCTCAGACAGGCCACTGTATCTGTGCACCAGCTGTGGTGTGAGCACAAGTTCACTCTGGGTGTGTTTGAAAAGCCAAACCTGTAAAAAAATGCATTTCTGCACGTTTGTACTGCTTACAAATCAGTACTCATTCATTTACATGTGATTATCACTGTAGGGGCCATGGTATTGCGCAATCTATGATCGGCTGTGTCTCATTTACAGCTTTCAGGCATAGTGCACTCAGACTTCGGTCCCTCTTTTAGCATTTAGCAATTCCCATTGATTTCAATGCATCCGTTAGCCTTGAAGCTAACGGATATAAATATCTTTTTTTCTGTTGCAACGCGAACGATTTGACGCTCACTGCTAAGTGTAACTGCACTATAATTTCATTCTGTGCAGCGTTTTCATCTTAAAAATCACTAATACTTTAGTTACAGACCAAAATAAGTCAGATTTTTTGGCGGCCGCCATTTTCTATTCTCAGAACGGCCTGAAGATGCCGCCTACGTCATCACGTTGACGTTCTGTGGAAAGCCAAAGGTGTCAAGATTTCTGTCCAAAAATTCGGGCAAAAACGGGCATAAATGCCACATGGATGGGCGTATCCGGATGATTTTTTGGATTTGGGCGCTAATTAATGACCCGGTCGATCAAGGGTTGGAACGGCGTTGATAGCTCGAAATTTTTTTCAAAATGAATGGGAGTCAATGGGGAAAAACGGGCACCTTAAAACGGGCACTGTGCCCACAGTGTTGGTTCGATCCAAAAGCTGTATACAAGCGCTCTATTCCCGTATGGGCCGGACGATTTGGCGCTGGAACAAGGTCGATATCTCGAAAACTGCGGGAGAAGAAGCACGGACAAAAAACGGGCAGAATAATAATAATATATTGAAAACGAAAATAACAATAACAATAGTGTGCTTGCATTCTGCAATCACACTAACTAGAGAGTGCATTTCCGGAGAAAATGCGAGTGTGATTGCCGTGTGCCGGTCGGCGGGCGTGCGCAGGTCGGGGGCGCGCATGCGTTTAGAAGTGGTGCGGTGCGTGGGGTGTGAATACTTTCTCCCAGACAGGCCACTGTATCTGTGCACAAGCTGTGGTGTGAGCACAAGTTCACTCTGGGTGTGTTTGAAAAGCCAAACCTGTAAAAAAATGCATTTCTGCACGTTTGTACTGCTTACAAATCAGTACTCATTCATTTACATGTGATTATCACTGCAGGGGCCATGGTATTGCGCAATCTATGATCGGCTGTGTCTCATTTACAGATTTCAGGCATAGTGCACTCAGACTTCGGTCCCTCTTTTAGCATTTAGCAATTCCCATTGATTTCAATGCATCCGTTAGCCTTGAAGCTAACGGATATAAATATCTTTGTTTCTGTTGCAGCGCGAACGATATGACGCTCACTGCAAAGTCTAACTGCACTATAATTTCATTCTGTGCAGCGTTTTCATCTTAAAAATCACTAATACTTTAGTTACAGACCAAAATAAGTCAGATTTTTTGGCGGCCGCCATTTTCTATTCTCAGAACGGCCTGAAGATGCCGTCTACGTCATCACGTTGACGTTCTGTGGAAAGCCAAAGGTGTCAAGATTTTTGTCCAAAAATTCGGGCAAAAACGGGCATAAATGCCACACGGATGGGCGTATCCGGATGATTTTTTGGATTTGGGCGCTAATTAATGACCCGGTCGATCAAGGGTTGGAACGGCGTTGATAGCTCGAAATTCATTTCAAAATGAATGGGAGTCAATGGGGAAAAACGGGCACCTTAAAACGGGCACTGTGCCCACAGTGTTGGTTCGATCAAAAAGTTGTATACAAGCGCTCTATTCCCGTATGGGCCGGACGATTTGGCGCTGGAACGGGGTCGATATCTCGAAAACTGCGGGAGAAGAAGCACGGACAAAAAACGGGCAGAATAATAATAATATATTGAAAACGAAAATAACAATAACAATAGTGTGCTTGCATTCTGCAATCACACTAACTAGAGAGTGCATTTCCGGAGAAAATGCGAGTGTGATTGCCGTGTGCCGGTCGGCGTGCGTGCGCGCTTATCCGAACGCCGTATCTAAGCTGAGAACAGCGTCGACGTCCGGACGTCTCAGAAACGGGCGTGGCAGACAGGCGGGGCTGCGTATGACCATGCTGTATCCAAGTCGGGGTGTCAGCAGTGGGGTAAACAAATTAGAGTTGGAACGGCGTTGATATCTCGAAATATTAAAAAAGTGGGCGTGGCAGGTGGGCGGGGCTGCGTATGACCATGCTGTATCCAAGTTGGGGTGTCATTAACTGGCCAGATGATTTACAGTTGGAACGGTGTTGATATCTCGAAATATAAAAAAATGGGCGTGGCAGGTGGGCGGGGCTGCGTATGACCATGCTGTATCCAAGTCGGGGTGTCATTAACTGCCCGGATGATTTACAGTTGGAACGGCGTTGATATCTTGAAATTTCCAAAAAATGAATGGAAGTGAATGGGGCTGAAAACCGGGCGTGGCAGGTGGGTTTGGGTTCGAGTCCCCATGCTGTATCTGAGTCGGGGTTACATCAGTGGGCTGTACAATTTAGAGTTGGAACGGCGTTGATATCTCGAACTTTCAAAAAACTGAATGGAAGTAAATGGGGCTCTTATAGGTTAAATAAAGGTTATAGAAATAACCATTAAATAACCATTCAAAAAAAATGAATGGAAGTCAATGGTATTGCGCAATCTATGATCGGCTGTGTCTTATTTACAGCTTTCATTCATAGTGCACTTACACAGTGCTCACACTTCGGTCCCTCCTTTAGCATGTAGCCATTGGCATTGATTTGAATGCATTTGTTAGCCTTGAAGCTAACGGATATAAATATCTTCTTTTCTGTTGCAACGCGAACGATTTGACGCTCACTGCTAAGTGTTACTGGTTTATAATTTCATTCTGTGCAGCGTTTTCACCTTAAAAATCACTAATACTTTAGTTACAGACCAAAATAAGTCAGATTTTTTGGCGGCCGCCATTTTCTATTCTCAGAACGGCCTGAAGATGCCGTCTACGTCATCACGTTGACGTTCTGTGGAAAGCCAAAGGTGTCAAGATTTTTGTCCAAAAATTCGGGCAAAAACGGGCATAAATGCCACACGGATGGGCGTATCCGGATGATTTTTTGGATTTGGGCGCTAATTAATGACCCGGTCGATCAAGGGTTGGAACGGCGTTGATAGCTCGAAATTCATTTCAAAATGAATGGGAGTCAATGGGGAAAAACGGGCACCTTAAAACGGGCACTGTGCCCACAGTGTTGGATCGATCAAAAAGTTGTATACAAGCGCTCTATTCCCGTATGGGCCGGACGATTTGGCGCTGGAACGGGGTCGATATCTCGAAAACTGCGGGAGAAGAAGCACGGACAAAAAACGGGCAGAATAATAATAATATATTGAAAACGAAAATAACAATAACAACTAGAGAGTGCATTTCCGGAGAAAATGCGAGTGTGATTGCCGTGTGCCGGTCGGCGGGCGTGCGCAGGTCGGGGGCGCGCATGCGTTTAGAAGTGGTGCGGTGCGTGGGGTGTGAATACTTTCTCCCAGACAGGCCACTGTATCTGTGCACAAGCTGTGGTGTGAGCACAAGTTCACTCTGGGTGTGTTTGAAAAGCCAAACCTGTAAAAAAATGCATTTCTGCACGTTTGTACTGCTTACAAATCAGTACTCATTCATTTACATGTGATTATCACTGCAGGGGCCATGGTATTGCGCAATCTATGATCGGCTGTGTCTCATTTACAGCTTTCAGGCATAGTGCACTCAGACTTCGGTCCCTCTTTTAGCATTTAGCAATTCCCATTGATTTCAATGCATCCGTTAGCCTTGAAGCTAACGGATATAAATATCTTTGTTTCTGTTGCAGCGCGAACGATATGACGCTCACTGCAAAGTCTAACTGCACTATAATTTCATTCTGTGCAGCGTTTTCATCTTAAAAATCACTAATACTTTAGTTACAGACCAAAATAAGTCAGATTTTTTGGCGGCCGCCATTTTCTATTCTCAGAACGGCCTGAAGATGCCGTCTACGTCATCACGTTGACGTTCTGTGGAAAGCCAAAGTTGTCAAGATTTTTGTCCAAAAATTCGGGCAAAAACGGGCATAAATGCCACACGGATGGGCGTATCCGGATGATTTTTTGGATTTGGGCGCTAATTAATGACCCGGTCGATCAAGGGTTGGAACGGCGTTGATAGCTCGAAATTCATTTCAAAATGAATGGGAGTCAATGGGGAAAAACGGGCACCTTAAAACGGGCACTGTGCCCACAGTGTTGGTTCGATCAAAAAGTTGTATACAAGCGCTCTATTCCCGTATGGGCCGGACGATTTGGCGCTGGAACGGGGTCGATATCTCGAAAACTGCGGGAGAAGAAGCACGGACAAAAAACGGGCAGAATAATAATAATATATTGAAAACGAAAATAACAATAACAATAGTGTGCTTGCATTCTGCAATCACACTAACTAGAGAGTGCATTTCCGGAGAAAATGCGAGTGTGATTGCCGTGTGCCGGTCGGCGGGCGTGCGCAGGTCGGGGGCGCGCATGCGTTTAGAAGTGGTGCGGTGCGTGGGGTGTGAATACTTTCTCCCAGACAGGCCACTGTATCTGTGCACAAGCTGTGGTGTGAGCACAAGTTCACTCTGGGTGTGTTTGAAAAGCCAAACCTGTAAAAAAATGCATTTCTGCACGTTTGTACTGCTTACAAATCAGTACTCATTCATTTACATGTGATTATCACTGCAGGGGCCATGGTATTGCGCAATCTATGATCGGCTGTGTCTCATTTACAGATTTCAGGCATAGTGCACTCAGACTTCGGTCCCTCTTTTAGCATTTAGCAATTCCCATTGATTTCAATGCATCCGTTAGCCTTGAAGCTAACGGATATAAATATCTTTGTTTCTGTTGCAGCGCGAACGATATGACGCTCACTGCAAAGTCTAACTGCACTATAATTTCATTCTGTGCAGCGTTTTCATCTTAAAAATCACTAATACTTTAGTTACAGACCAAAATAAGTCAGATTTTTTGGCGGCCGCCATTTTCTATTCTCAGAACGGCCTGAAGATGCCGTCTACGTCATCACGTTGACGTTCTGTGGAAAGCCAAAGGTGTCAAGATTTTTGTCCAAAAATTCGGGCAAAAACGGGCATAAATGCCACACGGATGGGCGTATCCGGATGATTTTTTGGATTTGGGCGCTAATTAATGACCCGGTCGATCAAGGGTTGGAACGGCGTTGATAGCTCGAAATTCATTTCAAAATGAATGGGAGTCAATGGGGAAAAACGGGCACCTTAAAACGGGCACTGTGCCCACAGTGTTGGTTCGATCAAAAAGTTGTATACAAGCGCTCTATTCCCGTATGGGCCGGACGATTTGGCGCTGGAACGGGGTCGATATCTCGAAAACTGCGGGAGAAGAAGCACGGACAAAAAACGGGCAGAATAATAATAATATATTGAAAACGAAAATAACAATAACAATAGTGTGCTTGCATTCTGCAATCACACTAACTAGAGAGTGCATTTCCGGAGAAAATGCGAGTGTGATTGCCGTGTGCCGGTCGGCGGGCGTGCGCAGGTCGGGGGCGCGCATGCGTTTAGAAGTGGTGCGGTGCGTGGGGTGTGAATACTTTCTCCCAGACAGGCCACTGTATCTGTGCACAAGCTGTGGTGTGAGCACAAGTTCACTCTGGGTGTGTTTGAAAAGCCAAACCTGTAAAAAAATGCATTTCTGCACGTTTGTACTGCTTACAAATCAGTACTCATTCATTTACATGTGATTATCACTGCAGGGGCCATGGTATTGCGCAATCTATGATCGGCTGTGTCTCATTTACAGATTTCAGGCATAGTGCACTCAGACTTCGGTCCCTCTTTTAGCATTTAGCAATTCCCATTGATTTCAATGCATCCGTTAGCCTTGAAGCTAACGGATATAAATATCTTTGTTTCTGTTGCAGCGCGAACGATATGACGCTCACTGCAAAGTCTAACTGCACTATAATTTCATTCTGTGCAGCGTTTTCATCTTAAAAATCACTAATACTTTAGTTACAGACCAAAATAAGTCAGATTTTTTGGCGGCCGCCATTTTCTATTCTCAGAACGGCCTGAAGATGCCGTCTACGTCATCACGTTGACGTTCTGTGGAAAGCCAAAGGTGTCAAGATTTTTGTCCAAAAATTCGGGCAAAAACGGGCATAAATGCCACACGGATGGGCGTATCCGGATGATTTTTTGGATTTGGGCGCTAATTAATGACCCGGTCGATCAAGGGTTGGAACGGCGTTGATAGCTCGAAATTCATTTCAAAATGAATGGGAGTCAATGGGGAAAAACGGGCACCTTAAAACGGGCACTGTGCCCACAGTGTTGTTTCGATCAAAAAGTTGTATACAAGCGCTCTATTCCCGTATGGGCCGGACGATTTGGCGCTGGAACGGGGTCGATATCTCGAAAACTGCGGGAGAAGAAGCACGGACAAAAAACGGGCAGAATAATAATAATATATTGAAAACGAAAATAACAATAACAATAGTGTGCTTGCATTCTGCAATCACACTAACTAGAGAGTGCATTTCCGGAGAAAATGCGAGTGTGATTGCCGTGTGCCGGTCGGCGGGCGTGCGCAGGTCGGGGGCGCGCATGCGTTTAGAAGTGGTGCGGTGCGTGGGGTGTGAATACTTTCTCCCAGACAGGCCACTGTATCTGTGCACAAGCTGTGGTGTGAGCACAAGTTCACTCTGGGTGTGTTTGAAAAGCCAAACCTGTAAAAAAATGCATTTCTGCACGTTTGTACTGCTTACAAATCAGTACTCATTCATTTACATGTGATTATCACTGCAGGGGCCATGGTATTGCGCAATCTATGATCGGCTGTGTCTCATTTACAGATTTCAGGCATAGTGCACTCAGACTTCGGTCCCTCTTTTAGCATTTAGCAATTCCCATTGATTTCAATGCATCCGTTAGCCTTGAAGCTAACGGATATAAATATCTTTGTTTCTGTTGCAGCGCGAACGATATGACGCTCACTGCAAAGTCTAACTGCACTATAATTTCATTCTGTGCAGCGTTTTCATCTTAAAAATCACTAATACTTTAGTTACAGACCAAAATAAGTCAGATTTTTTGGCGGCCGCCATTTTCTATTCTCAGAACGGCCTGAAGATGCCGTCTACGTCATCACGTTGACGTTCTGTGGAAAGCCAAAGGTGTCAAGATTTTTGTCCAAAAATTCGGGCAAAAACGGGCATAAATGCCACACGGATGGGCGTATCCGGATGATTTTTTGGATTTGGGCGCTAATTAATGACCCGGTCGATCAAGGGTTGGAACGGCGTTGATAGCTCGAAATTCATTTCAAAATGAATGGGAGTCAATGGGGAAAAACGGGCACCTTAAAACGGGCACTGTGCCCACAGTGTTGGTTCGATCAAAAAGTTGTATACAAGCGCTCTATTCCCGTATGGGCCGGACGATTTGGCGCTGGAACGGGGTCGATATCTCGAAAACTGCGGGAGAAGAAGCACGGACAAAAAACGGGCAGAATAATAATAATATATTGAAAACGAAAATAACAATAACAATAGTGTGCTTGCATTCTGCAATCACACTAATAGTGTGCTTGCATTCTGCAATCACACTAATAGTGTGCTTGCATTCTGCAATCACACTAACTAGAGAGTGCATTTCCGGAGAAAATGCGAGTGTGATTGCCGTGTGCCGGTCGGCGGGCGTGCGCAGGTCGGGGGCGCGCATGCGTTTAGAAGTGGTGCGGTGCGTGGGGTGTGAATACTTTCTCCCAGACAGGCCACTGTATCTGTGCACAAGCTGTGGTGTGAGCACAAGTTCACTCTGGGTGTGTTTGAAAAGCCAAACCTGTAAAAAAATGCATTTCTGCACGTTTGTACTGCTTACAAATCAGTACTCATTCATTTACATGTGATTATCACTGCAGGGGCCATGGTATTGCGCAATCTATGATCGGCTGTGTCTCATTTACAGATTTCAGGCATAGTGCACTCAGACTTCGGTCCCTCTTTTAGCATTTAGCAATTCCCATTGATTTCAATGCATCCGTTAGCCTTGAAGCTAACGGATATAAATATCTTTGTTTCTGTTGCAGCGCGAACGATATGACGCTCACTGCAAAGTCTAACTGCACTATAATTTCATTCTGTGCAGCGTTTTCATCTTAAAAATCACTAATACTTTAGTTACAGACCAAAATAAGTCAGATTTTTTGGCGGCCGCCATTTTCTATTCTCAGAACGGCCTGAAGATGCCGTCTACGTCATCACGTTGACGTTCTGTGGAAAGCCAAAGGTGTCAAGATTTTTGTCCAAAAATTCGGGCAAAAACGGGCATAAATGCCACACGGATGGGCGTATCCGGATGATTTTTTGGATTTGGGCGCTAATTAATGACCCGGTCGATCAAGGGTTGGAACGGCGTTGATAGCTCGAAATTCATTTCAAAATGAATGGGAGTCAATGGGGAAAAACGGGCACCTTAAAACGGGCACTGTGCCCACAGTGTTGGTTCGATCAAAAAGTTGTATACAAGCGCTCTATTCCCGTATGGGCCGGACGATTTGGCGCTGGAACGGGGTCGATATCTCGAAAACTGCGGGAGAAGAAGCACGGACAAAAAACGGGCAGAATAATAATAATATATTGAAAACGAAAATAACAATAACAATAGTGTGCTTGCATTCTGCAATCACACTAACTAGAGAGTGCATTTCCGGAGAAAATGCGAGTGTGATTGCCGTGTGCCGGTCGGCGTGCGTGCGCGCATTCTGCAATCACACTAATATGACTAACGGATAACAATAGTGTGCTTGCCTACAGCAATCACACTAATAACTAGAGTGCATTTCCGGAGAAAATGCGAGTGTGATTGCCGTGTGCCGGTCGGCGTGCGTGCGCGCTTATCCGAACGCCGTATCGAAGCTGGGAGCAGCGTCGACGGGCCGGACGGCTCAGAGTCGGAACAGCGTCGACGTCCAGACGTCTCAGAAACGGGCGTGGCAGACGGGCGGGGCTGCGTATGACCGTGCTGTATCCAAGTCGGGGTGTCATCAGTGGGCTAAACAAATTAGAGTTGGAACGGCGTTGATATCTCGAAATATTCAAAAAGTGGGCGTGGCAGGCGGGCGGGGCTGCGTATGACAATGCTGTATCCAAGTTGGGGTGTCATTAACTGGCCAGATGATTTACAGTTGGAACGGTGTTGATATCTCGAAATATAAAAAAATGGGCGTGGCAGGTGGGCGGGGCTGCGTATGACCATGCTGTATCCAAGTCGGGGTGTCAACAGTGGGCTAAACAAATTAGAGTTGGAACGGCGCTGATATCTCGAAATATTAAAAAGTGGGCGTGGCAGGCGGGCGGGGCTGCGTATGACCATGCTGTATCCAGGTTGGGGTGTCATTAACTGCCCGGATGATTTACAGTTGGAACGGCGTTGATATCTTGAAATTTCCAAAAAATGAATGGAAGTGAATGGGGCTGAAAACCGGGCGTGGCAGGTGGGCGTGGGTTCGAATCCCCATGCTGTATCTGAGTCGGGGTTACATCAGTGGGCTGTACAATTTAGAGTTGGAACGGCGTTGATATCTCGAACTTTCAAAAAACTGAATGGAAGTAAATGGGGCTCTTATAGGTTAAATAAAGGTTATAGAAATAACCATTAAATAACCATTCAAAAAAAATGAATGGAAGTCAATGGTATTGCGCAATCTATGATCGGCTGTGTCTCATTTACAGCTTTCATTCATAGTGCACTTACACAGTGCTCACACTTCGGTCCCTCCTTTAGCATGTAGCCATTGCCATTGATTTGAATGCATTTGTTAGCCTTGAAGCTAACGGATATAAATATCTTCTTTTCTGTTGCAACGCGAACGATATGACGCTCACTGCTAAGTGTTACTGGCTTATAATTTCATTCTGTGCAGCGTTTTCACCTTAAAAATCACTAATACTTTAGTTACAGACCAAAATAAGTCAGATTTTTTGGCGGCGGCCATTTTCTGTTCTCAGAACGGACTGAAGATGCCGCCTACGTCATCACGTTGACGTTCTGTGGAAAGCCAAAGGTGTCAAGATTTTAGTCCAAAAATTCGGGCAAATACGGGCATAAATGCCACACGGATGGGCATATCCGGATGATTTTTTGGATTTGGGCGCTAATTAATGACCCGGTCGATCAAGGGTTGGAACGGCGTTGATAGCTCGACATTTTTTTCAAAATGAATGGGAGTCAATGGGGCAAAACGGGCACCTTAAAACGGGCACTGTGCCCACAGTGTTGGTTCGATCCAAAAGCTGTATACAAGCAGTCCATTCCCGTATGGGCCGGATGATTTGGCACTGGAACGGGGTCGATATCTCGAAAATTGCGGACGAAGAAAGGGAGACAAAAAACGGGCGGAATGGCAATAATATATTGAAAACGAAAATAACAATAACAATAGTGTGCTTGCATTCTGCAATCACACTAATAATAACTAGAGAGTGCATTTCCGGAGAAAATGCGAGTGTGATTGCCGTGTGCCGGTCGGCGGGCGTGCGCAGGTCGGGGGCGCGCATGCGTTTAGAAGTGGTGCGGTGCGTGGGGTGTGAATACTTTCTCTCAGACAGGCCACTGTATCTGTGCACAAGCTGTGGTGTGAGCACAAGTTCACTCTGGGTGTGTTTGAAAAGCCAAACCTGTAAAAAAATGCATTTCTGCACGTTTGTACTGCTTACAAATCAGTACTCATTCATTTACATGTGATTATCACTGCAGGGGCCATGGTATTGCGCAATCTATGATCGGCTGTGTGTCATTTACAGCTTTCAAGCATAGTGCACTCAGACTTCGGTCCCTCTTTTAGCATTTAGCAATTCCCATTGATTTTAATGCATCCGTTAGCCTTGAAGCTAACGGATATAAATATCTTTTTTTCTGTTGCAACGCGAATGATATGACGCTCACTGCTAAGTGTAACTGCACTATAATTTCATTCTGTGCAGCGTTTTCACCTTAAAAATCACTAATACTTTAGTTACAGACCAAAATAAGTCAGCTTTTTTGGCGGCCGCCATTTTCTATTCTCAGAACGGGCTGAAGATGCCGCCTACGTCATCACGTTGACGTTCTGTGGAAAGCCAAAGGTGTCAAGATTTTTGTCCAAAAATTCGGGCAAAAACGGGCATAAATGCCACACGGATGGGCGTATCCGGATGATTTTTTGGATTTGGGCGCTAATTAATGACCCGGTAAATCAAGGGTTGGAACGGCGTTGATAGCTCGAAATTTTTTTCAAAATGAATGGGAGTCAATGGGGCAAAACGGGCACCTTAAAACGGGCACTGTGCCCACAGTGTTGGTTCGATCCAAAAGCTGTATACAAGCAGTCCATTCCCGTATGGGCCGGACGATTTGGCACTGGAACGGGGTCGATATCTCGAAAATTGCGGACGAAGAAAGGGAGACAAAAAACGGGCGGAATGGCAATAATATATTGAAAACGAAAATAACAATAACAATAGTGTGCTTGCATTCTGCAATCACACTAATAATATGACTTTCGGATAACAATAGTGTGCTTGCCTACAGCAATCACACTAATAATAATATGACTTTCGGATAACAATAGTGTGCTTGCCTACAGCAATCACACTAATAATCCCAGATGGTATTATTAGAAGTACACAAGGTTGGGTGTATATTCATTCTACAAACAAAAGTATTGGGACATTATGTGTTTCAGACACAACAGTTCCTAACAGGTGTAATAAATCAGTTATAAAAAGAAAATGATTTGCTTCCAAATGCAGCAACAGTTTAGGGAAGGCCCTTTCCTGTCCCAGCATAACTGTACCCCTCCAGTGTCCTGCACAGAGCCCTGACCTGAGCCTCACTCAACAGCTCTGGAATGAACCAGAACATCAACTGAGGCTTTATTTACCAACATCATTGCCCAACGCGGAAATGCTCTTTTGACCGAATGGGCACAAATTCTCACAGACATACTCTCAAGTCTCGTGCAAAGCCTTTTTAGAAGAGATCGCATAAGGGGTCACTATTTTTGACCACATTTATTTTATTTATTTATTTATTAGGATCGAAACGTCATGTTTTACACACTGGTTACATTCATGACTGTACAGGTAGTTACTCATTACACAAGATTCATCAGTTCAAGTTCAATGTCAAACACAGTCATGGACAATTTTGTGTCTCCAATTCACCTCACTTGCACGTCTTTGGACTGTGGGAGGAAACCCACGCAGACACGGGGAGAACATGCAAACTCCACACAGGAAGGCTTCAG
>NW_026947142.1:0-35302 GCF_030014385.1 Trichomycterus rosablanca | reverse complement strand
ACACACGCGAGACAGATCCTCAATAAACCTAATCTTAACCATTACCTAATCCCTAATTACTCTAACCCCAACCTCAATAAACCTAATCTTAACCATAACCTCATTCCTAATTATTCCAACCCCAACCTCAATAAGCCTAATCTTAACCATAACCTAATCCCTAATTACTCTAACCCCAACCTCAATAAACCTAATCTTAACCATTACCTAATCCCTAATTACTCTAACCCCAACCTCAATAAACCTAATCTTAACCATAACCTAATCTTAACCATCACCTAATCCCTAATTACTCTAACCCCAACCTCAATAAACCTAATCTTAACCATCACCTAATCCCTAATTACTCTAACCCCAACCTCAATAAACCTAATCTTAACCATAACCTCATTTCTAATTATTCCAACCCCAACCTCAATAAGCCTAATCTTAACCATAACCTAATCCCTAATTATTCTAACCCCAACCTCAATAGACTCATCTCAACGATGACCTTACCCCAATTATTTACCATAACCCAACCCCTAATTACTCTAACCCTAAGCTTAATAAACCTAATTTCAACCCAATTCCCAATTATTCCCGTATCTCGGACGCCTTTAGGACCAGGGTCACGGGGCTCCGATATGTCGCTCGTGCCTACGCGCGGTCCGTCGTACTCTGGTCCGGTGGGCCTACGACATCCGGTTCCCTCGCGGGACCTCCGCACGTCGTCTGGGGCCTGACGACTACTCGCGTACGCGTCGGGGCCCGTGTCTCGGCCGCCTTTCGGACCACGGTGACGGGGCTCCGATATGTCGCTCGTGGCCGGGCCCCCTCCGACGTGCTCGGTTTCGGTGCGCCTACGTCCTACGGTTCCGCCGCGGGACCCCGAAACGTGGTTTTTTGGGCCTACTCGCGTACGCGTCGGGGGCCCGTATCTCGGCCGTCTTTCCACGCGGGACCGCGGGGCTCCGATATGTCGCTGGTAGGTTGGACCTGCACGCCCTGTGCGATTTTGGAGGTCCTACGACGTTTCTTCGAATTTTCCCGATTATTTGACTGAGTGTAGACTAGGGTCAGATCGGCCGCATTCTCTTAATCCGGGAACCTTGCACCATATGGTCGCTGCTTCCCGGCTTAAGGATCTGACCTCTGCAGGGCATGTTCGGAACTGCATCGACATTAAGAAAAGGAAATAAGAAACCCGATGAAACGGCACATTTTCCAGTGTTAGTGCACAGCTTGAAGTTTGTTCTTCTGACCAATCGTTGCTACATCTATGCTGTAGCAGCCTCAAGAGCTGAGAAATCCCATTTTGAATGAATTAAAAGTCAATCGGCGTCTATCCCAGTGGGTTCGGACACCAGCTCTGAATATCCTTCATGAACATAATATCATTGTATGTTGTGTTTGTCTGGATTGAGCTTTTTACATGAAATTATTTACACACTTTATGAACAGATTTTGGAAAGCTCTTTCACTTTGCATTGGAAACACTACATTTCAAGCCGACCACTTCTCCCTGCTCACAGCTGGAAACGCACCGCTCGTTTTTAACCCTCTGCTGCCATCTACTGGACGTTTTCGGTTACAACGTCCTCATGTACTTTTAGAAGTCATACAGCACCAGTTTGTAGGACTTTCAAGGTAGAATGAACCACCTCGTACCCCCCCAACGACACCAGCTATCTTTTTTTGTACCCCCACTGCCTAATTACTTTTACTGGGCTCCAATCTTTAAGTCAGAAGAATGTCAACCGATTTTTGTACCTCATTACAAAACAAACCCCAAGCTAACCCCAGACTTACTGCAAGGTGGCACCTGCTGTTTAGGTTAGGAACTGCATCTAACCCCAAGCTAACCCCAGACTTACTGAAAGCTGGCACCTGCTGTTTAGGTTAGGAACTGCATCTAACCCCAAGCTAACCCCAGACTTACTGAAAGCTGGCACCTGCTGTTTAGGTTAGGAACTGCATCTAACCCCAAGCTAACCCCAGACTTACTGCAAGGTGGCACCTGCTGTTTAGGTTAGGAACTGCATCTAACCCCAAGCTAACCCCAGACTTACTGAAAGCTGGCACCTGCTGTTTAGGTTAGGAACTGCATCTAACCCCACATGAAATTAAGAAACCCAAATGAAAGGGCACATTTTCTGCATAATTGCACAGCTTGTAACCCTTGTAACCAATCATGGCTACATCTCTGTAGCAAGCTTTAGGAGCTGAGAAATCGATCCAAGTTTGAATTAGGGCCTGTTTATGTAGCTGCAGACAGTTCTCTTGTCCTTTATGTTCCACGTTTCCTTAATCTTAACCATCACCTAATCCCTAATTACTCTAACCCCAACCTCAATAAACCTAATCTTAACCATCACCTAATCCCTAATTACTCTAACCCCAACCTCAATAAACCTAATCTTAACCATAACCTCATTCCTAATTATTCCAACCCCAACCTCAATAAGCCTAATCTTAACCATAACCTAATCCCTAATTACTCTAACCCCAACCTCAATAAACCTAATCTTAACCATCACCTAATCCCTAATTACTCTAACCCCAACCTCAATAAACCTAATCTTAACCATCACCTAATCCCTAATTACTCTAACCCCAACCTCAATAAACCTAATCTTAACCATAACCTCATTCCTAATTATTCCAACCCCAACCTCAATAAGCCTAATCTTAACCATAACCTAATCCCTAATTACTCTAACCCCAACCTCAATAGACTCATCTCAACGATGACCTTACCCCAATTATTTACCATAACCCAACCCCTAATTACTCTAACCCTAAGCTTAATAAACCTAATTTCAACCCAATTCCCAATTATTCCAACCCCAACCACAATAAACTCCATTTCAACCATAACCCAACTCCCAATTATTCTAACCCTAATCCTAATAAACCTTCCAACTAGAACCTAACCTTCATTTACACTGTCCCCAATCACAATAAATGAAATTTCAATTATAGTTCAGTCCATAATTATATCAACTCTAACCTTAATAAACCTAATTACAACTTCAACCCAATTTCCAAGTACTTTAAATTCAATACACTGAAGCTCTACTACAACCTAATCTTTGATCATCCTAGCCCTGACCCCAAATAAACTGAATTTTAACCGCAATCTAATCACCCATCATCCTAACCCCAATTTAGATTAAAACTAGACTGACTACAACCCACCCTACCTACAATTAATTCAACTTCGACCTCAATAGATATATTTCTAACCCTGACCTACCTTAACCACCTTGACCATAAATTATACAATATAATTGATTGACCTAAAACATAATTTAAAATGGAAACCCCCAAAATAAATCGATATCCTATGTAATATTAATGAAATAAAAAAGGAATAAGGAAAAAAAGGTTATACCACAAGAGGGACACCTGAGGGCGCCACAGTCAACATGAAGTCCTCGAGGATGTTTGGGTATGGATATGGACGTTTGTGTAATATTTTTTGCCACAAGCAAACCAAGAATACACACCGTAGAGAAGTTTAAAGAGCCAAGCGCGCTGAGAACACGACGGTAAACACTTTACAACATGTGTACATAACTAAACATATACTAACACCTAACTACCAGTTTATTAACAATGAATTAATACATCGACTGATAGTGAGTGCATCATGAATTATTGATGAATTAATGATATGTATACATTAACAAATTAATGAGTGACATATGAATAGACTAGGGTTAAATTGGGCCTATTCGGTGCGTACTCTCTCTTAAGCTGGGAAGCCTCGACTTCCCGGCTTGACGGAATCCTAAGGCACCGCTCATTTTTGATCCTCTGCTGCCATCTTTTGGAATAGTCATGCCACATCACTTAGTATGATTTCAGGTTTTTCAACAGCTCGTATTCCAAAAAATACCAAACCTTGGCTACCTGATAAGTCAGAAGAATGTCAACCGAACTGTTCACATCTTGTTCAATCGATTCAGGTACTTTACTGTTCTGTTCCTTTATTTTTTATTGTTATTTTTTAACATTACACACACTGCCAATTGCCTGTGTGTGTGTGTGTGTGTGTGTGTGTGTGTGTGTGTGTCTGTGTCTGTGTCTGTGTGTGTGTGTGTGTGTGTGTGTGTGTCCACGTACTCGGCCCATGAATCTCATTCTGATACCAGGGGTTACCATTCGTGTTCTTGAACGATTATTGCATTTTTGTGCTTATCATATGTTTTGTTTTGTTTTTTTTGTGTGTGTGTTGTGTGTCATAGGTTCGTGGTCTCGTGGATGTGTGGGTCGTGTGCTGCCCACCTCGGCCACGGACGGATCTTCTGCTCCAAGTCTGACTCGGATCATGTCCTGCTGAAATAAATAAATAAAAGGTAGGCAAATAGTTAGACATACACATGGATTGATGGATGCTTTACTGATCCCCAAGGAAATAAAAGTCCCTGTGGTACAATACAACACACATCATTGACATTACAAACCAGCAAAAAGGACATGTTTGAGTTTCAACCAATGGGATTCCAAACATTTGCATACGGCCAATAGGAGAGCAGACATTTGCATACTGCTACCTCCAGCCAATAGGAGAGCAAAGATTAGCATACGTCTCATTTCAATGCCACTAATTTGAATGCCGCCTCTGGTTTTAACTCTTAACCTATGAGCAAAACCCTAACCACGCCCCCAATCCAAGGCCTAACCCCAAGCTAACCCCAGACTTACTGAAAGCTGGCACCTGCTGTTTAGGTTAGGAACTGCATCTAACCCCAAGCTAACCCCAGACTTACTGAAAGCTGGCACCTGCTGTTTAGGTTAGGAACTGCATCTAACCCCAAGCTAACCCCAGACTTACTGAAAGCTGGCACCTGCTGTTTAGGTTAGGAACTGCATCTAACCCCAAGCTAACCCCAGACTTACTGAAAGCTGGCACCTGCTGTTTAGGTTAGGAACTGCATCTAACCCCAAGCTAACCCCAGACTTACTGAAAGCTGGCACCTGCTGTTTAGGTTAGGAACTGCATCTAACCCCACATGAAATTAAGAAACCCAAATGAAAGGGCACATTTTCTGCATAATTGCACAGCTTGTAACCCTTGTAACCAATCATGGCTACATCTCTGTAGCAAGCTTTAGGAGCTGAGAAATCGATCCAAGTTTGAATTAGGGCCTGTTTATGTAGCTGCAGACAGTTCTCTTGTCCTTTATGTTCCACGTTTCCTTAATCTTAACCATCACCTAATCCCTAATTACTCTAACCCCAACCTCAATAAACCTAATCTTAACCATCACCTAATCCCTAATTACTCTAACCCCAACCTCAATAAACCTAATCTTAACCATAACCTCATTCCTAATTATTCCAACCCCAACCTCAATAAGCCTAATCTTAACCATAACCTAATCCCTAATTACTCTAACCCCAACCTCAATAAACCTAATCTTAACCATCACCTAATCCCTAATTACTCTAACCCCAACCTCAATAAACCTAATCTTAACCATCACCTAATCCCTAATTACTCTAACCCCAACCTCAATAAACCTAATCTTAACCATAACCTCATTCCTAATTATTCCAACCCCAACCTCAATAAGCCTAATCTTAACCATAACCTAATCCCTAATTACTCTAACCCCAACCTCAATAGACTCATCTCAACGATGACCTTACCCCAATTATTTACCATAACCCAACCCCTAATTACTCTAACCCTAAGCTTAATAAACCTAATTTCAACCCAATTCCCAATTATTCCAACCCCAACCACAATAAACTCCATTTCAACCATAACCCAACTCCCAATTATTCTAACCCTAATCCTAATAAACCTTCCAACTAGAACCTAACCTTCATTTACACTGTCCCCAATCACAATAAATGAAATTTCAATTATAGTTCAGTCCATAATTATATCAACTCTAACCTTAATAAACCTAATTACAACTTCAACCCAATTTCCAAGTACTTTAAATTCAATACACTGAAGCTCTACTACAACCTAATCTTTGATCATCCTAGCCCTGACCCCAAATAAACTGAATTTTAACCGCAATCTAATCACCCATCATCCTAACCCCAATTTAGATTAAAACTAGACTGACTACAACCCACCCTACCTACAATTAATTCAACTTCGACCTCAATAGATATATTTCTAACCCTGACCTACCTTAACCACCTTGACCATAAATTATACAATATAATTGATT
The DNA here is from genome assembly GCF_030014385.1 of Trichomycterus rosablanca. NCBI lineage: Eukaryota > Metazoa > Chordata > Actinopteri > Siluriformes > Trichomycteridae > Trichomycterus > Trichomycterus rosablanca. Next base: position 29,123 of record NW_026947142.1, on the reverse strand, counting down.
GACCTAAAACATAATTTAAAATGGAAACCCCCAAAATAAATCGATATCCTATGTAATATTAATGAAATAAAAAAGGAATAAGGAAAAAAAGGTTATACCACAAGAGGGACACCTGAGGGCGCCACAGTCAACATGAAGTCCTCGAGGATGTTTGGGTATGGATATGGACGTTTGTGTAATATTTTTTGCCACAAGCAAACCAAGAATACACACCGTAGAGAAGTTTAAAGAGCCAAGCGCGCTGAGAACACGACGGTAAACACTTTACAACATGTGTACATAACTAAACATATACTAACACCTAACTACCAGTTTATTAACAATGAATTAATACATCGACTGATAGTGAGTGCATCATGAATTATTGATGAATTAATGATATGTATACATTAACAAATTAATGAGTGACATATGAATAGACTAGGGTTAAATTGGGCCTATTCGGTGCGTACTCTCTCTTAAGCTGGGAAGCCTCGACTTCCCGGCTTGACGGAATCCTAAGGCACCGCTCATTTTTGATCCTCTGCTGCCATCTTTTGGAATAGTCATGCCACATCACTTAGTATGATTTCAGGTTTTTCAACAGCTCGTATTCCAAAAAATACCAAACCTTGGCTACCTGATAAGTCAGAAGAATGTCAACCGAACTGTTCACATCTTGTTCAATCGATTCAGGTACTTTACTGTTCTGTTCCTTTATTTTTTATTGTTATTTTTTAACATTACACACACTGCCAATTGCCTGTGTGTGTGTGTGTGTGTGTGTGTGTGTGTGTGTGTGTCTGTGTCTGTGTCTGTGTGTGTGTGTGTGTGTGTGTGTGTCCACGTACTCGGCCCATGAATCTCATTCTGATACCAGGGGTTACCATTCGTGTTCTTGAACGATTATTGCATTTTTGTGCTTATCATATGTTTTGTTTTGTTTTTTTTGTGTGTGTGTTGTGTGTCATAGGTTCGTGGTCTCGTGGATGTGTGGGTCGTGTGCTGCCCACCTCGGCCACGGACGGATCTTCTGCTCCAAGTCTGACTCGGATCATGTCCTGCTGAAATAAATAAATAAAAGGTAGGCAAATAGTTAGACATACACATGGATTGATGGATGCTTTACTGATCCCCAAGGAAATAAAAGTCCCTGTGGTACAATACAACACACATCATTGACATTACAAACCAGCAAAAAGGACATGTTTGAGTTTCAACCAATGGGATTCCAAACATTTGCATACGGCCAATAGGAGAGCAGACATTTGCATACTGCTACCTCCAGCCAATAGGAGAGCAAAGATTAGCATACGTCTCATTTCAATGCCACTAATTTGAATGCCGCCTCTGGTTTTAACTCTTAACCTATGAGCAAAACCCTAACCACGCCCCCAATCCAAGGCCTAACCCCAAGCTAACCCCAGACTTACTGAAAGCTGGCACCTGCTGTTTAGGTTAGGAACTGCATCTAACCCCAAGCTAACCCCAGACTTACTGAAAGCTGGCACCTGCTGTTTAGGTTAGGAACTGCATCTAACCCCAAGCTAACCCCAGACTTACTGAAAGCTGGCACCTGCTGTTTAGGTTAGGAACTGCATCTAACCCCAAGCTAACCCCAGACTTACTGAAAGCTGGCACCTGCTGTTTAGGTTAGGAACTGCATCTAACCCCAAGCTAACCCCAGACTTACTGAAAGCTGGCACCTGCTGTTTAGGTTAGGAACTGCATCTAACCCCACATGAAATTAAGAAACCCAAATGAAAGGGCACATTTTCTGCATAATTGCACAGCTTGTAACCCTTGTAACCAATCATGGCTACATCTCTGTAGCAAGCTTTAGGAGCTGAGAAATCGATCCAAGTTTGAATTAGGGCCTGTTTATGTAGCTGCAGACAGTTCTCTTGTCCTTTATGTTCCACGTTTCCTTAATCTTAACCATCACCTAATCCCTAATTACTCTAACCCCAACCTCAATAAACCTAATCTTAACCATCACCTAATCCCTAATTACTCTAACCCCAACCTCAATAAACCTAATCTTAACCATAACCTCATTCCTAATTATTCCAACCCCAACCTCAATAAGCCTAATCTTAACCATAACCTAATCCCTAATTACTCTAACCCCAACCTCAATAAACCTAATCTTAACCATCACCTAATCCCTAATTACTCTAACCCCAACCTCAATAAACCTAATCTTAACCATCACCTAATCCCTAATTACTCTAACCCCAACCTCAATAAACCTAATCTTAACCATAACCTCATTCCTAATTATTCCAACCCCAACCTCAATAAGCCTAATCTTAACCATAACCTAATCCCTAATTACTCTAACCCCAACCTCAATAGACTCATCTCAACGATGACCTTACCCCAATTATTTACCATAACCCAACCCCTAATTACTCTAACCCTAAGCTTAATAAACCTAATTTCAACCCAATTCCCAATTATTCCAACCCCAACCACAATAAACTCCATTTCAACCATAACCCAACTCCCAATTATTCTAACCCTAATCCTAATAAACCTTCCAACTAGAACCTAACCTTCATTTACACTGTCCCCAATCACAATAAATGAAATTTCAATTATAGTTCAGTCCATAATTATATCAACTCTAACCTTAATAAACCTAATTACAACTTCAACCCAATTTCCAAGTACTTTAAATTCAATACACTGAAGCTCTACTACAACCTAATCTTTGATCATCCTAGCCCTGACCCCAAATAAACTGAATTTTAACCGCAATCTAATCACCCATCATCCTAACCCCAATTTAGATTAAAACTAGACTGACTACAACCCACCCTACCTACAATTAATTCAACTTCGACCTCAATAGATATATTTCTAACCCTGACCTACCTTAACCACCTTGACCATAAATTATACAATATAATTGATTGACCTAAAACATAATTTAAAATGGAAACCCCCAAAATAAATCGATATCCTATGTAATATTAATGAAATAAAAAAGGAATAAGGAAAAAAAGGTTATACCACAAGAGGGACACCTGAGGGCGCCACAGTCAACATGAAGTCCTCGAGGATGTTTGGGTATGGATATGGACGTTTGTGTAATATTTTTTGCCACAAGCAAACCAAGAATACACACCGTAGAGAAGTTTAAAGAGCCAAGCGCGCTGAGAACACGACGGTAAACACTTTACAACATGTGTACATAACTAAACATATACTAACACCTAACTACCAGTTTATTAACAATGAATTAATACATCGACTGATAGTGAGTGCATCATGAATTATTGATGAATTAATGATATGTATACATTAACAAATTAATGAGTGACATATGAATAGACTAGGGTTAAATTGGGCCTATTCGGTGCGTACTCTCTCTTAAGCTGGGAAGCCTCGACTTCCCGGCTTGACGGAATCCTAAGGCACCGCTCATTTTTGATCCTCTGCTGCCATCTTTTGGAATAGTCATGCCACATCACTTAGTATGATTTCAGGTTTTTCAACAGCTCGTATTCCAAAAAATACCAAACCTTGGCTACCTGATAAGTCAGAAGAATGTCAACCGAACTGTTCACATCTTGTTCAATCGATTCAGGTACTTTACTGTTCTGTTCCTTTATTTTTTATTGTTATTTTTTAACATTACACACACTGCCAATTGCCTGTGTGTGTGTGTGTGTGTGTGTGTGTGTGTGTGTCTGTGTCTGTGTCTGTGTGTGTGTGTGTGTGTGTGTGTGTCCACGTACTCGGCCCATGAATCTCATTCTGATACCAGGGGTTACCATTCGTGTTCTTGAACGATTATTGCATTTTTGTGCTTATCATATGTTTTGTTTTGTTTTTTTTGTGTGTGTGTTGTGTGTCATAGGTTCGTGGTCTCGTGGATGTGTGGGTCGTGTGCTGCCCACCTCGGCCACGGACGGATCTTCTGCTCCAAGTCTGACTCGGATCATGTCCTGCTGAAATAAATAAATAAAAGGTAGGCAAATAGTTAGACATACACATGGATTGATGGATGCTTTACTGATCCCCAAGGAAATAAAAGTCCCTGTGGTACAATACAACACACATCATTGACATTACAAACCAGCAAAAAGGACATGTTTGAGTTTCAACCAATGGGATTCCAAACATTTGCATACGGCCAATAGGAGAGCAGACATTTGCATACTGCTACCTCCAGCCAATAGGAGAGCAAAGATTAGCATACGTCTCATTTCAATGCCACTAATTTGAATGCCGCCTCTGGTTTTAACTCTTAACCTATGAGCAAAACCCTAACCACGCCCCCAATCCAAGGCCTAACCCCAAGCTAACCCCAGACTTACTGCAAGGTGGCACCTGCTGTTTAGGTTAGGAACTGCATCTAACCCCAAGCTAACCCCAGACTTACTGAAAGCTGGCACCTGCTGTTTAGGTTAGGAACTGCATCTAACCCCAAGCTAACCCCAGACTTACTGAAAGCTGGCACCTGCTGTTTAGGTTAGGAACTGCATCTAACCCCAAGCTAACCCCAGACTTACTGAAAGCTGGCACCTGCTGTTTAGGTTAGGAACTGCATCTAACCCCAAGCTAACCCCAGACTTACTGAAAGCTGGCACCTGCTGTTTAGGTTAGGAACTGCATCTAACCCCACATGAAATTAAGAAACCCAAATGAAAGGGCACATTTTCTGCATAATTGCACAGCTTGTAACCCTTGTAACCAATCATGGCTACATCTCTGTAGCAAGCTTTAGGAGCTGAGAAATCGATCCAAGTTTGAATTAGGGCCTGTTTATGTAGCTGCAGACAGTTCTCTTGTCCTTTATGTTCCACGTTTCCTTAATCTTAACCATCACCTAATCCCTAATTACTCTAACCCCAACCTCAATAAACCTAATCTTAACCATCACCTAATCCCTAATTACTCTAACCCCAACCTCAATAAACCTAATCTTAACCATAACCTCATTCCTAATTATTCCAACCCCAACCTCAATAAGCCTAATCTTAACCATAACCTAATCCCTAATTACTCTAACCCCAACCTCAATAAACCTAATCTTAACCATCACCTAATCCCTAATTACTCTAACCCCAACCTCAATAAACCTAATCTTAACCATCACCTAATCCCTAATTACTCTAACCCCAACCTCAATAAACCTAATCTTAACCATAACCTCATTCCTAATTATTCCAACCCCAACCTCAATAAGCCTAATCTTAACCATAACCTAATCCCTAATTACTCTAACCCCAACCTCAATAGACTCATCTCAACGATGACCTTACCCCAATTATTTACCATAACCCAACCCCTAATTACTCTAACCCTAAGCTTAATAAACCTAATTTCAACCCAATTCCCAATTATTCCAACCCCAACCACAATAAACTCCATTTCAACCATAACCCAACTCCCAATTATTCTAACCCTAATCCTAATAAACCTTCCAACTAGAACCTAACCTTCATTTACACTGTCCCCAATCACAATAAATGAAATTTCAATTATAGTTCAGTCCATAATTATATCAACTCTAACCTTAATAAACCTAATTACAACTTCAACCCAATTTCCAAGTACTTTAAATTCAATACACTGAAGCTCTACTACAACCTAATCTTTGATCATCCTAGCCCTGACCCCAAATAAACTGAATTTTAACCGCAATCTAATCACCCATCATCCTAACCCCAATTTAGATTAAAACTAGACTGACTACAACCCACCCTACCTACAATTAATTCAACTTCGACCTCAATAGATATATTTCTAACCCTGACCTACCTTAACCACCTTGACCATAAATTATACAATATAATTGATTGACCTAAAACATAATTTAAAATGGAAACCCCCAAAATAAATCGATATCCTATGTAATATTAATGAAATAAAAAAGGAATAAGGAAAAAAAGGTTATACCACAAGAGGGACACCTGAGGGCGCCACAGTCAACATGAAGTCCTCGAGGATGTTTGGGTATGGATATGGACGTTTGTGTAATATTTTTTGCCACAAGCAAACCAAGAATACACACCGTAGAGAAGTTTAAAGAGCCAAGCGCGCTGAGAACACGACGGTAAACACTTTACAACATGTGTACATAACTAAACATATACTAACACCTAACTACCAGTTTATTAACAATGAATTAATACATCGACTGATAGTGAGTGCATCATGAATTATTGATGAATTAATGATATGTATACATTAACAAATTAATGAGTGACATATGAATAGACTAGGGTTAAATTGGGCCTATTCGGTGCGTACTCTCTCTTAAGCTGGGAAGCCTCGACTTCCCGGCTTGACGGAATCCTAAGGCACCGCTCATTTTTGATCCTCTGCTGCCATCTTTTGGAATAGTCATGCCACATCACTTAGTATGATTTCAGGTTTTTCAACAGCTCGTATTCCAAAAAATACCAAACCTTGGCTACCTGATAAGTCAGAAGAATGTCAACCGAACTGTTCACATCTTGTTCAATCGATTCAGGTACTTTACTGTTCTGTTCCTTTATTTTTTATTGTTATTTTTTAACATTACACACACTGCCAATTGCCTGTGTGTGTGTGTGTGTGTGTGTGTGTGTGTGTGTGTGTCTGTGTCTGTGTCTGTGTGTGTGTGTGTGTGTGTGTGTGTGTCCACGTACTCGGCCCATGAATCTCATTCTGATACCAGGGGTTACCATTCGTGTTCTTGAACGATTATTGCATTTTTGTGCTTATCATATGTTTTGTTTTGTTTTTTTTGTGTGTGTGTTGTGTGTCATAGGTTCGTGGTCTCGTGGATGTGTGGGTCGTGTGCTGCCCACCTCGGCCACGGACGGATCTTCTGCTCCAAGTCTGACTCGGATCATGTCCTGCTGAAATAAATAAATAAAAGGTAGGCAAATAGTTAGACATACACATGGATTGATGGATGCTTTACTGATCCCCAAGGAAATAAAAGTCCCTGTGGTACAATACAACACACATCATTGACATTACAAACCAGCAAAAAGGACATGTTTGAGTTTCAACCAATGGGATTCCAAACATTTGCATACGGCCAATAGGAGAGCAGACATTTGCATACTGCTACCTCCAGCCAATAGGAGAGCAAAGATTAGCATACGTCTCATTTCAATGCCACTAATTTGAATGCCGCCTCTGGTTTTAACTCTTACCCTAACCCTAACCCTAACCCTAACCCTAACCCTAACCCTAACCCTAACCCTAACCCTAATCTTAACCATCACCTAATCCCTAATTATTCTAACCCCAACCTCAATAAACCTAATCTTAACCATTACCTAATCCCTAATTATTCTAACCCCAACCTCAATAAACCTAATCTTAACCATTACCTAATCCCTAATTACTCTAACCCCAACCTCAATAAACCTAATCTTAACCATTACCTAATCCCTAATTACTCTAACCCCAACCTCAATAAACCTAATCTTAACCATAACCTCATTCCTAATTATTCCAACCCCAACCTCAATAAGCCTAATCTTAACCATAACCTAATCCCTAATTACTCTAACCCCAACCTCAATAAACCTAATCTTAACCATTACCTAATCCCTAATTACTCTAACCCCAACCTCAATAAACCTAATCTTAACCATAACCTAATCTTAACCATCACCTAATCCCTAATTACTCTAACCCCAACCTCAATAAACCTAATCTTAACCATCACCTAATCCCTAATTACTCTAACCCCAACCTCAATAAACCTAATCTTAACCATAACCTCATTTCTAATTATTCCAACCCCAACCTCAATAAGCCTAATCTTAACCATAACCTAATCCCTAATTATTCTAACCCCAACCTCAATAGACTCATCTCAACGATGACCTTACCCCAATTATTTACCATAACCCAACCCCTAATTACTCTAACCCTAAGCTTAATAAACCTAATTTCAACCCAATTCCCAATTATTCCCGTATCTCGGACGCCTTTAGGACCAGGGTCACGGGGCTCCGATATGTCGCTCGTGCCTACGCGCGGTCCGTCGTACTCTGGTCCGGTGGGCCTACGACATCCGGTTCCCTCGCGGGACCTCCGCACGTCGTCTGGGGCCTGACGACTACTCGCGTACGCGTCGGGGCCCGTGTCTCGGCCGCCTTTCGGACCACGGTGACGGGGCTCCGATATGTCGCTCGTGGCCGGGCCCCCTCCGACGTGCTCGGTTTCGGTGCGCCTACGTCCTACGGTTCCGCCGCGGGACCCCGAAACGTGGTTTTTTGGGCCTACTCGCGTACGCGTCGGGGGCCCGTATCTCGGCCGTCTTTCCACGCGGGACCGCGGGGCTCCGATATGTCGCTGGTAGGTTGGACCTGCACGCCCTGTGCGATTTTGGAGGTCCTACGACGTTTCTTCGAATTTTCCCGATTATTTGACTGAGTGTAGACTAGGGTCAGATCGGCCGCATTCTCTTAATCCGGGAACCTTGCACCATATGGTCGCTGCTTCCCGGCTTAAGGATCTGACCTCTGCAGGGCATGTTCGGAACTGCATCGACATTAAGAAAAGGAAATAAGAAACCCGATGAAACGGCACATTTTCCAGTGTTAGTGCACAGCTTGAAGTTTGTTCTTCTGACCAATCGTTGCTACATCTATGCTGTAGCAGCCTCAAGAGCTGAGAAATCCCATTTTGAATGAATTAAAAGTCAATCGGCGTCTATCCCAGTGGGTTCGGACACCAGCTCTGAATATCCTTCATGAACATAATATCATTGTATGTTGTGTTTGTCTGGATTGAGCTTTTTACATGAAATTATTTACACACTTTATGAACAGATTTTGGAAAGCTCTTTCACTTTGCATTGGAAACACTACATTTCAAGCCGACCACTTCTCCCTGCTCACAGCTGGAAACGCACCGCTCGTTTTTAACCCTCTGCTGCCATCTACTGGACGTTTTCGGTTACAACGTCCTCATGTACTTTTAGAAGTCATACAGCACCAGTTTGTAGGACTTTCAAGGTAGAATGAACCACCTCGTACCCCCCCAACGACACCAGCTATCTTTTTTTGTACCCCCACTGCCTAATTACTTTTACTGGGCTCCAATCTTTAAGTCAGAAGAATGTCAACCGATTTTTGTACCTCATTACAAAACAAACCCCAAGCTAACCCCAGACTTACTGCAAGGTGGCACCTGCTGTTTAGGTTAGGAACTGCATCTAACCCCAAGCTAACCCCAGACTTACTGAAAGCTGGCACCTGCTGTTTAGGTTAGGAACTGCATCTAACCCCAAGCTAACCCCAGACTTACTGAAAGCTGGCACCTGCTGTTTAGGTTAGGAACTGCATCTAACCCCAAGCTAACCCCAGACTTACTGCAAGGTGGCACCTGCTGTTTAGGTTAGGAACTGCATCTAACCCCAAGCTAACCCCAGACTTACTGAAAGCTGGCACCTGCTGTTTAGGTTAGGAACTGCATCTAACCCCACATGAAATTAAGAAACCCAAATGAAAGGGCACATTTTCTGCATAATTGCACAGCTTGTAACCCTTGTAACCAATCATGGCTACATCTCTGTAGCAAGCTTTAGGAGCTGAGAAATCGATCCAAGTTTGAATTAGGGCCTGTTTATGTAGCTGCAGACAGTTCTCTTGTCCTTTATGTTCCACGTTTCCTTAATCTTAACCATCACCTAATCCCTAATTACTCTAACCCCAACCTCAATAAACCTAATCTTAACCATCACCTAATCCCTAATTACTCTAACCCCAACCTCAATAAACCTAATCTTAACCATAACCTCATTCCTAATTATTCCAACCCCAACCTCAATAAGCCTAATCTTAACCATAACCGAATCCCTAATTACTCTAACCCCAACCTCAATAGACTCATCTCAACGATGACCTTACCCCAATTATTTACCATGACCCAACCCCTAATTACTCTAACCCTAAGCTTAATAAACCTAATTTCAACCCAATTCCCAATTATTCCAACCCCAACCACAATAAACTCCATTTCAACCATAACCCAACTCCCAATTATTCTAACCCTAATCCTAATAAACCTTCCAACTAGAACCTAACCTTCATTTACACTGTCCCCAATCACAATAAATGAAATTTCAATTATAGTTCAGTCCATAATTATATCAACTCTAACCTTAATAAACCTAATTACAACTTCAACCCAATTTCCAAGTACTTTAAATTCAATACACTGAAGCTCTACTACAACCTAATCTTTGATCATCCTAGCCCTGACCCCAAATAAACTGAATTTTAACCGCAATCTAATCACCCATCATCCTAACCCCAATTTAGATTAAAACTAGACTGACTACAACCCACCCTACCTACAATTAATTCAACTTCGACCTCAATAGATATATTTCTAACCCTGACCTACCTTAACCACCTTGACCATAAATTATACAATATAATTGATTGACCTAAAACATAATTTAAAATGGAAACCCCCAAAATCAATCGATATCCTATGTAATATTAATGAAATAAAAAAGGAATAAGGAAAAAAAGGTTATACCACAAGAGGGACACCTGAGGGCGCCACAGTCAACATGAAGTCCTCGAGGATGTTTGGGTATGGATATGGACGTTTGTGTAATATTTTTTGCCACAAGCAAACCAAGAATACACACCGTAGAGAAGTTTAAAGAGCCAAGCGCGCTGAGAACACGACGGTAAACACTTTACAACATGTGTACATAACTAAACATATACTAACACCTAACTACCAGTTTATTAACAATGAATTAATACATCGACTGATAGTGAGTGCATCATGAATTATTGATGAATTAATGATATGTATACATTAACAAATTAATGAGTGACATATGAATAGACTAGGGTTAAATTGGGCCTATTCGGTGCGTACTCTCTCTTAAGCTGGGAAGCCTCGACTTCCCGGCTTGACGGAATCCTAAGGCACCGCTCATTTTTGATCCTCTGCTGCCATCTTTTGGAATAGTCATGCCACATCACTTAGTATGATTTCAGGTTTTTCAACAGCTCATATTCCAAAAAATACCAAACCTTGGCTACCTGATAAGTCAGAAGAATGTCAACCGAACTGTTCACATCTTGTTCAATCGATTCAGGTACTTTACTGTTCTGTTCCTTTATTTTTTATTGTTATTTTTTAACATTACACACACTGCCAATTGCCTGTGTGTGTGTGTGTGTGTGTGTGTGTGTGTGTGTCTGTGTCTGTGTCTGTGTGTGTGTGTGTGTGTGTGTGTGTCCACGTACTCGGCCCATGAATCTCATTCTGATACCAGGGGTTACCATTCGTGTTCTTGAACGATTATTGCATTTTTGTGCTTATCATATGTTTTGTTTTGTTTTTTTTGTGTGTGTGTTGTGTGTCATAGGTTCGTGGTCTCGTGGATGTGTGGGTCGTGTGCTGCCCACCTCGGCCACGGACGGATCTTCTGCTCCAAGTCTGACTCGGATCATGTCCTGCTGAAATAAATAAATAAAAGGTAGGCAAATAGTTAGACATACACATGGATTGATGGATGCTTTACTGATCCCCAAGGAAATAAAAGTCCCTGTGGTACAATACAACACACATCATTGACATTACAAACCAGCAAAAAGGACATGTTTGAGTTTCAACCAATGGGATTCCAAACATTTGCATACGGCCAATAGGAGAGCAGACATTTGCATACTGCTACCTCCAGCCAATAGGAGAGCAAAGATTAGCATACGTCTCATTTCAATGCCACTAATTTGAATGCCGCCTCTGGTTTTAACTCTTAACCTATGAGCAAAACCCTAACCACGCCCCCAATCCAAGGCCTAACCCCAAGCTAACCCCAGACTTACTGAAAGCTGGCACCTGCTGTTTAGGTTAGGAACTGCATCTAACCCCAAGCTAACCCCAGACTTACTGAAAGCTGGCACCTGCTGTTTAGGTTAGGAACTGCATCTAACCCCAAGCTAACCCCAGACTTACTGAAAGCTGGCACCTGCTGTTTAGGTTAGGAACTGCATCTAACCCCAAGCTAACCCCAGACTTACTGAAAGCTGGCACCTGCTGTTTAGGTTAGGAACTGCATCTAACCCCAAGCTAACCCCAGACTTACTGAAAGCTGGCACCTGCTGTTTAGGTTAGGAACTGCATCTAACCCCACATGAAATTAAGAAACCCAAATGAAAGGGCACATTTTCTGCATAATTGCACAGCTTGTAACCCTTGTAACCAATCATGGCTACAGTGTATCACAAAAGTGAGTACACCCCTCACATTTCTGCAGATATTTAAGTATATCTTTTCATGGGACAACACTGACAAAATGACACTTTGACACAATGAAAAGTAGTCTGTGTGCAGCTTATATAACAGTGTAAATTTATTCTTCCCTCAAAATAACTCAATATACAGCCATTAATGTCTAAACCACCGGCAACAAAAGTGAGTACACCCCTAAGAGACTACACCCCTAAATGTCCAAATTGAGCACTGCTTGTCATTTTCCCTCCAAAATGTCATGTGATTTGTTAGTGTTACTAGGTCTCAGGTGTGCATAGGGAGCAGGTGTGTTCAATTTAGTAGTACAGCTCTCACACTCTCTCATACTGGTCACTGAAAGTTCCAACATGGCATCTCATGGCAAAGAACTCTCTGAGGATCTTAAAAGACGAATTGTTGCGCTACATGAAGATGGCCAAGGCTACAAGAAGATTGCCAACACCCTGAAACTGAGCTGCAGCACAGTGGCCAAGATCATTCAGCGTTTTAAAAGAGCAGGGTCCACTCAGAACAGACCTCGCGTTGGTCGTCCAAAGAAGCTGAGTGCACATGCTCAGCGTCACAACCAACTGCTGTCTTTGAAAGATAGGCGCAGGAGTGCTGTCAGCATTGCTGCAGAGATTGAAAAGGTGGGGGGTCAGCCTGTCAGTGCTCAGACCATACGCCGCACACTACATCAAATTGGTCTGCATGGCTGTCACCCCAGAAGGAAGCCTCTTCTGAAGTCTCTACACAAGAAAGCCCGCAAACAGTTTGCTGAAGACATGTCAACAAAGGACATGGATTACTGGAACCATGTCCTATGGTCTGATGAGACCAAGATTAATTTGTTTGGTTCAGATGGTCTCAAGCATGTGTGGCGGCAATCAGGTGAGGAGTACAAAGATAAGTGTGTCATGCCTACAGTCAAGCATGGTGGTGGGAATGCCATGGTCTGCGGCTGCATGAGTGCAGCAGGTGTTGGGGAGTTACATTTCATTGAGGGACACATGAACTCCAATATGTACTGTGAAATACTGAAGCAGAGCATGATCCCCTCCCTCCGGAAACTGGGTTGCAGGGCAGTGTTTCAGCATGATAATGACCCCAAACACACCTCTAAGACGACCACTGCTTTATTGAAGAGGCTGAGGGTAAAGGTGATGGACTGGCCAAGCATGTCTCCAGACCTAAACCCAATAGAACATCTTTGGGGCATCCTCAAGCGGAAGGTGGAGGAGCGCAAAGTCTCGAATATCCGCCAGCTCCGTGATGTCATCATGGAGGAGTGGAAAAGCATTCCAGTGGCAACCTGTGAAGCTCTGGTAAACTCCATGCCCAGGAGAGTTAAGGCAGTTCTGGGAAATAATGGTGGCCACACAAAATATTGACACTTCAGGAACTTTCACTAAGGGGTGTACTCACTTTTGTTGCTGGTGGTTTAGACATTAATGGCTGTATATTGAGTTATTTTGAGGGAAGAATAAATGTACACTGTTATATAAGCTGCACACAGACTACTTTTCATTGTGTCAAAGTGTCATTTTGTCAGTGTTGTCCCATGAAAAGATATACTTAAATATCTGCAGAAATGTGAGGGGTGTACTCACTTTTGTGATACACTGTACATCTCTGTAGCAAGCTTTAGGAGCTGAGAAATCGATCCAAGTTTGAATTAGGGCCTGTTTATGTAGCTGCAGACAGTTCTCTTGTCCTTTATGTTCCACGTTTCCTTAATCTTAACCATCACCTAATCCCTAATTACTCTAACCCCAACCTCAATAAACCTAATCTTAACCATCACCTAATCCCTAATTACTCTAACCCCAACCTCAATAAACCTAATCTTAACCATAACCTCATTCCTAATTATTCCAACCCCAACCTCAATAAGCCTAATCTTAACCATAACCTAATCCCTAATTACTCTAACCCCAACCTCAATAAACCTAATCTTAACCATCACCTAATCCCTAATTACTCTAACCCCAACCTCAATAAACCTAATCTTAACCATCACCTAATCCCTAATTACTCTAACCCCAACCTCAATAAACCTAATCTTAACCATAACCTCATTCCTAATTATTCCAACCCCAACCTCAATAAGCCTAATCTTAACCATAACCTAATCCCTAATTACTCTAACCCCAACCTCAATAGACTCATCTCAACGATGACCTTACCCCAATTATTTACCATAACCCAACCCCTAATTACTCTAACCCTAAGCTTAATAAACCTAATTTCAACCCAATTCCCAATTATTCCAACCCCAACCACAATAAACTCCATTTCAACCATAACCCAACTCCCAATTATTCTAACCCTAATCCTAATAAACCTTCCAACTAGAACCTAACCTTCATTTACACTGTCCCCAATCACAATAAATGAAATTTCAATTATAGTTCAGTCCATAATTATATCAACTCTAACCTTAATAAACCTAATTACAACTTCAACCCAATTTCCAAGTACTTTAAATTCAATACACTGAAGCTCTACTACAACCTAATCTTTGATCATCCTAGCCCTGACCCCAAATAAACTGAATTTTAACCGCAATCTAATCACCCATCATCCTAACCCCAATTTAGATTAAAACTAGACTGACTACAACCCACCCTACCTACAATTAATTCAACTTCGACCTCAATAGATATATTTCTAACCCTGACCTACCTTAACCACCTTGACCATAAATTATACAATATAATTGATTGACCTAAAACATAATTTAAAATGGAAACCCCCAAAATAAATCGATATCCTATGTAATATTAATGAAATAAAAAAGGAATAAGGAAAAAAAGGTTATACCACAAGAGGGACACCTGAGGGCGCCACAGTCAACATGAAGTCCTCGAGGATGTTTGGGTATGGATATGGACGTTTGTGTAATATTTTTTGCCACAAGCAAACCAAGAATACACACCGTAGAGAAGTTTAAAGAGCCAAGCGCGCTGAGAACACGACGGTAAACACTTTACAACATGTGTACATAACTAAACATATACTAACACCTAACTACCAGTTTATTAACAATGAATTAATACATCGACTGATAGTGAGTGCATCATGAATTATTGATGAATTAATGATATGTATACATTAACAAATTAATGAGTGACATATGAATAGACTAGGGTTAAATTGGGCCTATTCGGTGCGTACTCTCTCTTAAGCTGGGAAGCCTCGACTTCCCGGCTTGACGGAATCCTAAGGCACCGCTCATTTTTGATCCTCTGCTGCCATCTTTTGGAATAGTCATGCCACATCACTTAGTATGATTTCAGGTTTTTCAACAGCTCGTATTCCAAAAAATACCAAACCTTGGCTACCTGATAAGTCAGAAGAATGTCAACCGAACTGTTCACATCTTGTTCAATCGATTCAGGTACTTTACTGTTCTGTTCCTTTATTTTTTATTGTTATTTTTTAACATTACACACACTGCCAATTGCCTGTGTGTGTGTGTGTGTGTGTGTGTGTGTGTGTGTCTGTGTCTGTGTCTGTGTGTGTGTGTGTGTGTGTGTGTGTCCACGTACTCGGCCCATGAATCTCATTCTGATACCAGGGGTTACCATTCGTGTTCTTGAACGATTATTGCATTTTTGTGCTTATCATATGTTTTTTTTTTTTTTTTTTGTGTGTGTGTTGTGTGTCATAGGTTCGTGGTCTCGTGGATGTGTGGGTCGTGTGCTGCCCACCTCGGCCACGGACGGATCTTCTGCTCCAAGTCTGACTCGGATCATGTCCTGCTGAAATAAATAAATAAAAGGTAGGCAAATAGTTAGACATACACATGGATTGATGGATGCTTTACTGATCCCCAAGGAAATAAAAGTCCCTGTGGTACAATACAACACACATCATTGACATTACAAACCAGCAAAAAGGACATGTTTGAGTTTCAACCAATGGGATTCCAAACATTTGCATACGGCCAATAGGAGAGCAGACATTTGCATACTGCTACCTCCAGCCAATAGGAGAGCAAAGATTAGCATACGTCTCATTTCAATGCCACTAATTTGAATGCCGCCTCTGGTTTTAACTCTTAACCTATGAGCAAAACCCTAACCACGCCCCCAATCCAAGGCCTAACCCCAAGCTAACCCCAGACTTACTGAAAGCTGGCACCTGCTGTTTAGGTTAGGAACTGCATCTAACCCCAAGCTAACCCCAGACTTACTGAAAGCTGGCACCTGCTGTTTAGGTTAGGAACTGCATCTAACCCCAAGCTAACCCCAGACTTACTGAAAGCTGGCACCTGCTGTTTAGGTTAGGAACTGCATCTAACCCCAAGCTAACCCCAGACTTACTGAAAGCTGGCACCTGCTGTT
Source organism: Trichomycterus rosablanca (assembly GCF_030014385.1). NCBI lineage: Eukaryota > Metazoa > Chordata > Actinopteri > Siluriformes > Trichomycteridae > Trichomycterus > Trichomycterus rosablanca. The sequence continues at coordinate 12,567 of NW_026947142.1, read as the reverse complement.
TAGGTTAGGAACTGCATCTAACCCCAAGCTAACCCCAGACTTACTGAAAGCTGGCACCTGCTGTTTAGGTTAGGAACTGCATCTAACCCCACATGAAATTAAGAAACCCAAATGAAAGGGCACATTTTCTGCATAATTGCACAGCTTGTAACCCTTGTAACCAATCATGGCTACATCTCTGTAGCAAGCTTTAGGAGCTGAGAAATCGATCCAAGTTTGAATTAGGGCCTGTTTATGTAGCTGCAGACAGTTCTCTTGTCCTTTATGTTCCACGTTTCCTTAATCTTAACCATCACCTAATCCCTAATTACTCTAACCCCAACCTCAATAAACCTAATCTTAACCATCACCTAATCCCTAATTACTCTAACCCCAACCTCAATAAACCTAATCTTAACCATAACCTCATTCCTAATTATTCCAACCCCAACCTCAATAAGCCTAATCTTAACCATAACCTAATCCCTAATTACTCTAACCCCAACCTCAATAAACCTAATCTTAACCATCACCTAATCCCTAATTACTCTAACCCCAACCTCAATAAACCTAATCTTAACCATCACCTAATCCCTAATTACTCTAACCCCAACCTCAATAAACCTAATCTTAACCATAACCTCATTCCTAATTATTCCAACCCCAACCTCAATAAGCCTAATCTTAACCATAACCTAATCCCTAATTACTCTAACCCCAACCTCAATAGACTCATCTCAACGATGACCTTACCCCAATTATTTACCATAACCCAACCCCTAATTACTCTAACCCTAAGCTTAATAAACCTAATTTCAACCCAATTCCCAATTATTCCAACCCCAACCACAATAAACTCCATTTCAACCATAACCCAACTCCCAATTATTCTAACCCTAATCCTAATAAACCTTCCAACTAGAACCTAACCTTCATTTACACTGTCCCCAATCACAATAAATGAAATTTCAATTATAGTTCAGTCCATAATTATATCAACTCTAACCTTAATAAACCTAATTACAACTTCAACCCAATTTCCAAGTACTTTAAATTCAATACACTGAAGCTCTACTACAACCTAATCTTTGATCATCCTAGCCCTGACCCCAAATAAACTGAATTTTAACCGCAATCTAATCACCCATCATCCTAACCCCAATTTAGATTAAAACTAGACTGACTACAACCCACCCTACCTACAATTAATTCAACTTCGACCTCAATAGATATATTTCTAACCCTGACCTACCTTAACCACCTTGACCATAAATTATACAATATAATTGATTGACCTAAAACATAATTTAAAATGGAAACCCCCAAAATAAATCGATATCCTATGTAATATTAATGAAATAAAAAAGGAATAAGGAAAAAAAGGTTATACCACAAGAGGGACACCTGAGGGCGCCACAGTCAACATGAAGTCCTCGAGGATGTTTGGGTATGGATATGGACGTTTGTGTAATATTTTTTGCCACAAGCAAACCAAGAATACACACCGTAGAGAAGTTTAAAGAGCCAAGCGCGCTGAGAACACGACGGTAAACACTTTACAACATGTGTACATAACTAAACATATACTAACACCTAACTACCAGTTTATTAACAATGAATTAATACATCGACTGATAGTGAGTGCATCATGAATTATTGATGAATTAATGATATGTATACATTAACAAATTAATGAGTGACATATGAATAGACTAGGGTTAAATTGGGCCTATTCGGTGCGTACTCTCTCTTAAGCTGGGAAGCCTCGACTTCCCGGCTTGACGGAATCCTAAGGCACCGCTCATTTTTGATCCTCTGCTGCCATCTTTTGGAATAGTCATGCCACATCACTTAGTATGATTTCAGGTTTTTCAACAGCTCGTATTCCAAAAAATACCAAACCTTGGCTACCTGATAAGTCAGAAGAATGTCAACCGAACTGTTCACATCTTGTTCAATCGATTCAGGTACTTTACTGTTCTGTTCCTTTATTTTTTATTGTTATTTTTTAACATTACACACACTGCCAATTGCCTGTGTGTGTGTGTGTGTGTGTGTGTGTGTGTGTGTGTGTCTGTGTCTGTGTCTGTGTGTGTGTGTGTGTGTGTGTGTGTGTCCACGTACTCGGCCCATGAATCTCATTCTGATACCAGGGGTTACCATTCGTGTTCTTGAACGATTATTGCATTTTTGTGCTTATCATATGTTTTGTTTTGTTTTTTTTGTGTGTGTGTTGTGTGTCATAGGTTCGTGGTCTCGTGGATGTGTGGGTCGTGTGCTGCCCACCTCGGCCACGGACGGATCTTCTGCTCCAAGTCTGACTCGGATCATGTCCTGCTGAAATAAATAAATAAAAGGTAGGCAAATAGTTAGACATACACATGGATTGATGGATGCTTTACTGATCCCCAAGGAAATAAAAGTCCCTGTGGTACAATACAACACACATCATTGACATTACAAACCAGCAAAAAGGACATGTTTGAGTTTCAACCAATGGGATTCCAAACATTTGCATACGGCCAATAGGAGAGCAGACATTTGCATACTGCTACCTCCAGCCAATAGGAGAGCAAAGATTAGCATACGTCTCATTTCAATGCCACTAATTTGAATGCCGCCTCTGGTTTTAACTCTTACCCTAACCCTAACCCTAACCCTAACCCTAACCCTAACCCTAACCCTAACCCTAATCTTAACCATCACCTAATCCCTAATTATTCTAACCCCAACCTCAATAAACCTAATCTTAACCATTACCTAATCCCTAATTATTCTAACCCCAACCTCAATAAACCTAATCTTAACCATTACCTAATCCCTAATTACTCTAACCCCAACCTCAATAAACCTAATCTTAACCATTACCTAATCCCTAATTACTCTAACCCCAACCTCAATAAACCTAATCTTAACCATAACCTCATTCCTAATTATTCCAACCCCAACCTCAATAAGCCTAATCTTAACCATAACCTAATCCCTAATTACTCTAACCCCAACCTCAATAAACCTAATCTTAACCATTACCTAATCCCTAATTACTCTAACCCCAACCTCAATAAACCTAATCTTAACCATAACCTAATCTTAACCATCACCTAATCCCTAATTACTCTAACCCCAACCTCAATAAACCTAATCTTAACCATCACCTAATCCCTAATTACTCTAACCCCAACCTCAATAAACCTAATCTTAACCATAACCTCATTTCTAATTATTCCAACCCCAACCTCAATAAGCCTAATCTTAACCATAACCTAATCCCTAATTATTCTAACCCCAACCTCAATAGACTCATCTCAACGATGACCTTACCCCAATTATTTACCATAACCCAACCCCTAATTACTCTAACCCTAAGCTTAATAAACCTAATTTCAACCCAATTCCCAATTATTCCCGTATCTCGGACGCCTTTAGGACCAGGGTCACGGGGCTCCGATATGTCGCTCGTGCCTACGCGCGGTCCGTCGTACTCTGGTCCGGTGGGCCTACGACATCCGGTTCCCTCGCGGGACCTCCGCACGTCGTCTGGGGCCTGACGACTACTCGCGTACGCGTCGGGGCCCGTGTCTCGGCCGCCTTTCGGACCACGGTGACGGGGCTCCGATATGTCGCTCGTGGCCGGGCCCCCTCCGACGTGCTCGGTTTCGGTGCGCCTACGTCCTACGGTTCCGCCGCGGGACCCCGAAACGTGGTTTTTTGGGCCTACTCGCGTACGCGTCGGGGGCCCGTATCTCGGCCGTCTTTCCACGCGGGACCGCGGGGCTCCGATATGTCGCTGGTAGGTTGGACCTGCACGCCCTGTGCGATTTTGGAGGTCCTACGACGTTTCTTCGAATTTTCCCGATTATTTGACTGAGTGTAGACTAGGGTCAGATCGGCCGCATTCTCTTAATCCGGGAACCTTGCACCATATGGTCGCTGCTTCCCGGCTTAAGGATCTGACCTCTGCAGGGCATGTTCGGAACTGCATCGACATTAAGAAAAGGAAATAAGAAACCCGATGAAACGGCACATTTTCCAGTGTTAGTGCACAGCTTGAAGTTTGTTCTTCTGACCAATCGTTGCTACATCTATGCTGTAGCAGCCTCAAGAGCTGAGAAATCCCATTTTGAATGAATTAAAAGTCAATCGGCGTCTATCCCAGTGGGTTCGGACACCAGCTCTGAATATCCTTCATGAACATAATATCATTGTATGTTGTGTTTGTCTGGATTGAGCTTTTTACATGAAATTATTTACACACTTTATGAACAGATTTTGGAAAGCTCTTTCACTTTGCATTGGAAACACTACATTTCAAGCCGACCACTTCTCCCTGCTCACAGCTGGAAACGCACCGCTCGTTTTTAACCCTCTGCTGCCATCTACTGGACGTTTTCGGTTACAACGTCCTCATGTACTTTTAGAAGTCATACAGCACCAGTTTGTAGGACTTTCAAGGTAGAATGAACCACCTCGTACCCCCCCAACGACACCAGCTATCTTTTTTTGTACCCCCACTGCCTAATTACTTTTACTGGGCTCCAATCTTTAAGTCAGAAGAATGTCAACCGATTTTTGTACCTCATTACAAAACAAACCCCAAGCTAACCCCAGACTTACTGCAAGGTGGCACCTGCTGTTTAGGTTAGGAACTGCATCTAACCCCAAGCTAACCCCAGACTTACTGAAAGCTGGCACCTGCTGTTTAGGTTAGGAACTGCATCTAACCCCAAGCTAACCCCAGACTTACTGAAAGCTGGCACCTGCTGTTTAGGTTAGGAACTGCATCTAACCCCAAGCTAACCCCAGACTTACTGCAAGGTGGCACCTGCTGTTTAGGTTAGGAACTGCATCTAACCCCAAGCTAACCCCAGACTTACTGAAAGCTGGCACCTGCTGTTTAGGTTAGGAACTGCATCTAACCCCACATGAAATTAAGAAACCCAAATGAAAGGGCACATTTTCTGCATAATTGCACAGCTTGTAACCCTTGTAACCAATCATGGCTACATCTCTGTAGCAAGCTTTAGGAGCTGAGAAATCGATCCAAGTTTGAATTAGGGCCTGTTTATGTAGCTGCAGACAGTTCTCTTGTCCTTTATGTTCCACGTTTCCTTAATCTTAACCATCACCTAATCCCTAATTACTCTAACCCCAACCTCAATAAACCTAATCTTAACCATCACCTAATCCCTAATTACTCTAACCCCAACCTCAATAAACCTAATCTTAACCATAACCTCATTCCTAATTATTCCAACCCCAACCTCAATAAGCCTAATCTTAACCATAACCGAATCCCTAATTACTCTAACCCCAACCTCAATAGACTCATCTCAACGATGACCTTACCCCAATTATTTACCATGACCCAACCCCTAATTACTCTAACCCTAAGCTTAATAAACCTAATTTCAACCCAATTCCCAATTATTCCAACCCCAACCACAATAAACTCCATTTCAACCATAACCCAACTCCCAATTATTCTAACCCTAATCCTAATAAACCTTCCAACTAGAACCTAACCTTCATTTACACTGTCCCCAATCACAATAAATGAAATTTCAATTATAGTTCAGTCCATAATTATATCAACTCTAACCTTAATAAACCTAATTACAACTTCAACCCAATTTCCAAGTACTTTAAATTCAATACACTGAAGCTCTACTACAACCTAATCTTTGATCATCCTAGCCCTGACCCCAAATAAACTGAATTTTAACCGCAATCTAATCACCCATCATCCTAACCCCAATTTAGATTAAAACTAGACTGACTACAACCCACCCTACCTACAATTAATTCAACTTCGACCTCAATAGATATATTTCTAACCCTGACCTACCTTAACCACCTTGACCATAAATTATACAATATAATTGATTGACCTAAAACATAATTTAAAATGGAAACCCCCAAAATCAATCGATATCCTATGTAATATTAATGAAATAAAAAAGGAATAAGGAAAAAAAGGTTATACCACAAGAGGGACACCTGAGGGCGCCACAGTCAACATGAAGTCCTCGAGGATGTTTGGGTATGGATATGGACGTTTGTGTAATATTTTTTGCCACAAGCAAACCAAGAATACACACCGTAGAGAAGTTTAAAGAGCCAAGCGCGCTGAGAACACGACGGTAAACACTTTACAACATGTGTACATAACTAAACATATACTAACACCTAACTACCAGTTTATTAACAATGAATTAATACATCGACTGATAGTGAGTGCATCATGAATTATTGATGAATTAATGATATGTATACATTAACAAATTAATGAGTGACATATGAATAGACTAGGGTTAAATTGGGCCTATTCGGTGCGTACTCTCTCTTAAGCTGGGAAGCCTCGACTTCCCGGCTTGACGGAATCCTAAGGCACCGCTCATTTTTGATCCTCTGCTGCCATCTTTTGGAATAGTCATGCCACATCACTTAGTATGATTTCAGGTTTTTCAACAGCTCATATTCCAAAAAATACCAAACCTTGGCTACCTGATAAGTCAGAAGAATGTCAACCGAACTGTTCACATCTTGTTCAATCGATTCAGGTACTTTACTGTTCTGTTCCTTTATTTTTTATTGTTATTTTTTAACATTACACACACTGCCAATTGCCTGTGTGTGTGTGTGTGTGTGTGTGTGTGTGTGTGTCTGTGTCTGTGTCTGTGTGTGTGTGTGTGTGTGTGTGTGTCCACGTACTCGGCCCATGAATCTCATTCTGATACCAGGGGTTACCATTCGTGTTCTTGAACGATTATTGCATTTTTGTGCTTATCATATGTTTTGTTTTGTTTTTTTTGTGTGTGTGTTGTGTGTCATAGGTTCGTGGTCTCGTGGATGTGTGGGTCGTGTGCTGCCCACCTCGGCCACGGACGGATCTTCTGCTCCAAGTCTGACTCGGATCATGTCCTGCTGAAATAAATAAATAAAAGGTAGGCAAATAGTTAGACATACACATGGATTGATGGATGCTTTACTGATCCCCAAGGAAATAAAAGTCCCTGTGGTACAATACAACACACATCATTGACATTACAAACCAGCAAAAAGGACATGTTTGAGTTTCAACCAATGGGATTCCAAACATTTGCATACGGCCAATAGGAGAGCAGACATTTGCATACTGCTACCTCCAGCCAATAGGAGAGCAAAGATTAGCATACGTCTCATTTCAATGCCACTAATTTGAATGCCGCCTCTGGTTTTAACTCTTAACCTATGAGCAAAACCCTAACCACGCCCCCAATCCAAGGCCTAACCCCAAGCTAACCCCAGACTTACTGAAAGCTGGCACCTGCTGTTTAGGTTAGGAACTGCATCTAACCCCAAGCTAACCCCAGACTTACTGAAAGCTGGCACCTGCTGTTTAGGTTAGGAACTGCATCTAACCCCAAGCTAACCCCAGACTTACTGAAAGCTGGCACCTGCTGTTTAGGTTAGGAACTGCATCTAACCCCAAGCTAACCCCAGACTTACTGAAAGCTGGCACCTGCTGTTTAGGTTAGGAACTGCATCTAACCCCAAGCTAACCCCAGACTTACTGAAAGCTGGCACCTGCTGTTTAGGTTAGGAACTGCATCTAACCCCACATGAAATTAAGAAACCCAAATGAAAGGGCACATTTTCTGCATAATTGCACAGCTTGTAACCCTTGTAACCAATCATGGCTACATCTCTGTAGCAAGCTTTAGGAGCTGAGAAATCGATCCAAGTTTGAATTAGGGCCTGTTTATGTAGCTGCAGACAGTTCTCTTGTCCTTTATGTTCCACGTTTCCTTAATCTTAACCATCACCTAATCCCTAATTACTCTAACCCCAACCTCAATAAACCTAATCTTAACCATCACCTAATCCCTAATTACTCTAACCCCAACCTCAATAAACCTAATCTTAACCATAACCTCATTCCTAATTATTCCAACCCCAACCTCAATAAGCCTAATCTTAACCATAACCTAATCCCTAATTACTCTAACCCCAACCTCAATAAACCTAATCTTAACCATCACCTAATCCCTAATTACTCTAACCCCAACCTCAATAAACCTAATCTTAACCATCACCTAATCCCTAATTACTCTAACCCCAACCTCAATAAACCTAATCTTAACCATAACCTCATTCCTAATTATTCCAACCCCAACCTCAATAAGCCTAATCTTAACCATAACCTAATCCCTAATTACTCTAACCCCAACCTCAATAGACTCATCTCAACGATGACCTTACCCCAATTATTTACCATAACCCAACCCCTAATTACTCTAACCCTAAGCTTAATAAACCTAATTTCAACCCAATTCCCAATTATTCCAACCCCAACCACAATAAACTCCATTTCAACCATAACCCAACTCCCAATTATTCTAACCCTAATCCTAATAAACCTTCCAACTAGAACCTAACCTTCATTTACACTGTCCCCAATCACAATAAATGAAATTTCAATTATAGTTCAGTCCATAATTATATCAACTCTAACCTTAATAAACCTAATTACAACTTCAACCCAATTTCCAAGTACTTTAAATTCAATACACTGAAGCTCTACTACAACCTAATCTTTGATCATCCTAGCCCTGACCCCAAATAAACTGAATTTTAACCGCAATCTAATCACCCATCATCCTAACCCCAATTTAGATTAAAACTAGACTGACTACAACCCACCCTACCTACAATTAATTCAACTTCGACCTCAATAGATATATTTCTAACCCTGACCTACCTTAACCACCTTGACCATAAATTATACAATATAATTGATTGACCTAAAACATAATTTAAAATGGAAACCCCCAAAATAAATCGATATCCTATGTAATATTAATGAAATAAAAAAGGAATAAGGAAAAAAAGGTTATACCACAAGAGGGACACCTGAGGGCGCCACAGTCAACATGAAGTCCTCGAGGATGTTTGGGTATGGATATGGACGTTTGTGTAATATTTTTTGCCACAAGCAAACCAAGAATACACACCGTAGAGAAGTTTAAAGAGCCAAGCGCGCTGAGAACACGACGGTAAACACTTTACAACATGTGTACATAACTAAACATATACTAACACCTAACTACCAGTTTATTAACAATGAATTAATACATCGACTGATAGTGAGTGCATCATGAATTATTGATGAATTAATGATATGTATACATTAACAAATTAATGAGTGACATATGAATAGACTAGGGTTAAATTGGGCCTATTCGGTGCGTACTCTCTCTTAAGCTGGGAAGCCTCGACTTCCCGGCTTGACGGAATCCTAAGGCACCGCTCATTTTTGATCCTCTGCTGCCATCTTTTGGAATAGTCATGCCACATCACTTAGTATGATTTCAGGTTTTTCAACAGCTCGTATTCCAAAAAATACCAAACCTTGGCTACCTGATAAGTCAGAAGAATGTCAACCGAACTGTTCACATCTTGTTCAATCGATTCAGGTACTTTACTGTTCTGTTCCTTTATTTTTTATTGTTATTTTTTAACATTACACACACTGCCAATTGCCTGTGTGTGTGTGTGTGTGTGTGTGTGTGTGTGTGTGTCTGTGTCTGTGTCTGTGTGTGTGTGTGTGTGTGTGTGTGTGTCCACGTACTCGGCCCATGAATCTCATTCTGATACCAGGGGTTACCATTCGTGTTCTTGAACGATTATTGCATTTTTGTGCTTATCATATGTTTTGTTTTGTTTTTTTTGTGTGTGTGTTGTGTGTCATAGGTTCGTGGTCTCGTGGATGTGTGGGTCGTGTGCTGCCCACCTCGGCCACGGACGGATCTTCTGCTCCAAGTCTGACTCGGATCATGTCCTGCTGAAATAAATAAATAAAAGGTAGGCAAATAGTTAGACATACACATGGATTGATGGATGCTTTACTGATCCCCAAGGAAATAAAAGTCCCTGTGGTACAATACAACACACATCATTGACATTACAAACCAGCAAAAAGGACATGTTTGAGTTTCAACCAATGGGATTCCAAACATTTGCATACGGCCAATAGGAGAGCAGACATTTGCATACTGCTACCTCCAGCCAATAGGAGAGCAAAGATTAGCATACGTCTCATTTCAATGCCACTAATTTGAATGCCGCCTCTGGTTTTAACTCTTAACCTATGAGCAAAACCCTAACCACGCCCCCAATCCAAGGCCTAACCCCAAGCTAACCCCAGACTTACTGAAAGCTGGCACCTGCTGTTTAGGTTAGGAACTGCATCTAACCCCAAGCTAACCCCAGACTTACTGAAAGCTGGCACCTGCTGTTTAGGTTAGGAACTGCATCTAACCCCAAGCTAACCCCAGACTTACTGAAAGCTGGCACCTGCTGTTTAGGTTAGGAACTGCATCTAACCCCAAGCTAACCCCAGACTTACTGAAAGCTGGCACCTGCTGTTTAGGTTAGGAACTGCATCTAACCCCAAGCTAACCCCAGACTTACTGAAAGCTGGCACCTGCTGTTTAGGTTAGGAACTGCATCTAACCCCACATGAAATTAAGAAACCCAAATGAAAGGGCACATTTTCTGCATAATTGCACAGCTTGTAACCCTTGTAACCAATCATGGCTACATCTCTGTAGCAAGCTTTAGGAGCTGAGAAATCGATCCAAGTTTGAATTAGGGCCTGTTTATGTAGCTGCAGACAGTTCTCTTGTCCTTTATGTTCCACGTTTCCTTAATCTTAACCATCACCTAATCCCTAATTACTCTAACCCCAACCTCAATAAACCTAATCTTAACCATCACCTAATCCCTAATTACTCTAACCCCAACCTCAATAAACCTAATCTTAACCATAACCTCATTCCTAATTATTCCAACCCCAACCTCAATAAGCCTAATCTTAACCATAACCTAATCCCTAATTACTCTAACCCCAACCTCAATAAACCTAATCTTAACCATCACCTAATCCCTAATTACTCTAACCCCAACCTCAATAAACCTAATCTTAACCATCACCTAATCCCTAATTACTCTAACCCCAACCTCAATAAACCTAATCTTAACCATAACCTCATTCCTAATTATTCCAACCCCAACCTCAATAAGCCTAATCTTAACCATAACCTAATCCCTAATTACTCTAACCCCAACCTCAATAGACTCATCTCAACGATGACCTTACCCCAATTATTTACCATAACCCAACCCCTAATTACTCTAACCCTAAGCTTAATAAACCTAATTTCAACCCAATTCCCAATTATTCCAACCCCAACCACAATAAACTCCATTTCAACCATAACCCAACTCCCAATTATTCTAACCCTAATCCTAATAAACCTTCCAACTAGAACCTAACCTTCATTTACACTGTCCCCAATCACAATAAATGAAATTTCAATTATAGTTCAGTCCATAATTATATCAACTCTAACCTTAATAAACCTAATTACAACTTCAACCCAATTTCCAAGTACTTTAAATTCAATACACTGAAGCTCTACTACAACCTAATCTTTGATCATCCTAGCCCTGACCCCAAATAAACTGAATTTTAACCGCAATCTAATCACCCATCATCCTAACCCCAATTTAGATTAAAACTAGACTGACTACAACCCACCCTACCTACAATTAATTCAACTTCGACCTCAATAGATATATTTCTAACCCTGACCTACCTTAACCACCTTGACCATAAATTATACAATATAATTGATTGACCTAAAACATAATTTAAAATGGAAACCCCCAAAATAAATCGATATCCTATGTAATATTAATGAAATAAAAAAGGAATAAGGAAAAAAAGGTTATACCACAAGAGGGACACCTGAGGGCGCCACAGTCAACATGAAGTCCTCGAGGATGTTTGGGTATGGATATGGACGTTTGTGTAATATTTTTTGCCACAAGCAAACCAAGAATACACACCGTAGAGAAGTTTAAAGAGCCAAGCGCGCTGAGAACACGACGGTAAACACTTTACAACATGTGTACATAACTAAACATATACTAACACCTAACTACCAGTTTATTAACAATGAATTAATACATCGACTGATAGTGAGTGCATCATGAATTATTGATGAATTAATGATATGTATACATTAACAAATTAATGAGTGACATATGAATAGACTAGGGTTAAATTGGGCCTATTCGGTGCGTACTCTCTCTTAAGCTGGGAAGCCTCGACTTCCCGGCTTGACGGAATCCTAAGGCACCGCTCATTTTTGATCCTCTGCTGCCATCTTTTGGAATAGTCATGCCACATCACTTAGTATGATTTCAGGTTTTTCAACAGCTCGTATTCCAAAAAATACCAAACCTTGGCTACCTGATAAGTCAGAAGAATGTCAACCGAACTGTTCACATCTTGTTCAATCGATTCAGGTACTTTACTGTTCTGTTCCTTTATTTTTTATTGTTATTTTTTAACATTACACACACTGCCAATTGCCTGTGTGTGTGTGTGTGTGTGTGTGTGTGTGTGTGTCTGTGTCTGTGTCTGTGTGTGTGTGTGTGTGTGTGTGTGTCCACGTACTCGGCCCATGAATCTCATTCTGATACCAGGGGTTACCATTCGTGTTCTTGAACGATTATTGCATTTTTGTGCTTATCATATGT